>NC_136006.1:13125178-13255178 GCF_048128805.1 Centroberyx gerrardi | reverse complement strand
GCAGGCTCACTCATGCATATATATTGGTTCATACACATGCATGTGGCGCTACACACACACACTCACGATGGCAAGCACAAACACTCCCACAACCTCAATTTATATGTGCCCACAGGAATGAAGGTGTGGGGGGGGATGCAAAGCAGGCGGACGCACACGTGTGCAGGCACAGACTGTTTCCACCGCAATATGTATCAGCCCACTAGGGAAGGTGATGGGAGCGAGGAGACGCTGACATACATACAAACAAGCCGTCAGTCAGTCAGCCAGACACATACACACACATGTCACATACGTACATACATACATTCATGCACACCATGTACACCAACAGACTGAGAATGGAGCAAGGAGGAAAGTGGGTGGATATGTGCACACAAGCATGCACACAAACACAAACACACCCACGCATTACACACACCTTGTAGTGACTATGGGAAGCTAGTAAAAGCATGCACCTTAAACAAAGAGTTGATTATGCATATAGACACCAGGTGCTTCACTGATATCACATCGACTATTAGTTTGAACATATCGTCAGGCCATATGGTGCTGCTTGTATGTAATGATGAAACTAATTCTGTATCAGTAAGCCTGTCTGTCTGTCTGTCTCTCTGTCTGTCTGTCTGTCTATCTATCTATCTATCTATCTATCTATCTATCTATCTATCTATCTATCTATCTATCTATCATGTCTACCTACCTAATTCTCCCCATTCTTATCCCCTCCTTCCCTTTCTCCCTCCTTTTCTCCCTCCTCCCCTCTCTCTCTCCCTCTCTCCCAGACATCCATGAGGAGGGGGGTCAGCGGCCGGTGATGGTCTATGTCCACGGTGGCTCGTACACAGAAGGCACCGGAAACATGATGGATGGCAGCGTGCTGGCAAGCTACGGCAACGTCATTGTCATAACCCTCAACTACCGCCTTGGAGTACTGGGTAAAATAAAATATATATACAGTATATATGGCATATATGTAACTTGGTGGACACTTAAGCACTTTATGGTACCATGATATGAACTTTTAGAATGGGTGGCCTCCCTATCCCTTGCAGTGTTAGTGCCAGATTCTACCCAATGTGCTATGCAGGACATGGCAGTGTTATTGCCATGCTCTAACGATTGAGCTACAAAGAGAATGGAACCCCTAACCCTGTGTTAAAGCATAACTCTGGCCATTTTCTCCATCATTTTCCATCATACCGATTGATTCTGACCAAACTCTCATCAATTGCTTCACTGTGGAGCCACTTACATCTTGCTATTACAGAGCAAGCAATTGATGTGTTGAAAAAGACAAGCTTTGGATGCTTTTGGGGATGATTTTTGGAGAGTCCATTGGCCCTGTAGGACTGTATCGGAGAGCCACGCACCTAGCAAGACGTAAGCAGCCATATACTGAAGCAATTGATGAGATTTTTATCAGAAAAAGATGGGAAAATAGGGTCCAGGTTGAAAATGGCTGGAGCTGTGTTTTAACGCCATGCTCTACCCTTTCAGATACAGCAGTGTCAATGTAATTACTGCCAAAGAGCGCTGGGTATACTGACATTATCACTGCCCAATCACCTACTTATGGTCATTCACTTTATGATGGGTGCTAGGCTAAAGGACAATCAATAATAAAGGGACACTGAATAGAAATGCAGTGTACACACAGTCCTTAACATCACAGCTGCATTTAGGTTTGCGTTTTGGTATAGTATAGAATAGTAGAATAAGTCAACATTCTCATATCACTGTAGTAGTAGGTAGCCTGAGCTTAAATAAAAAAAAACATGGCGAGACCACAATAAAAAATAAACAAACAGATAAATAAATAAAGCTAAAACAAAAACTGTAAAAGAATAGATGGATCTCATGTTAGAGGCTGAGGAAACTAATAAGAAAATCAAGAGGAGGTGGTTTGGGTCGGGGGGTGAGGTGAAGCCTGAGGAGATGTATTTGCAGTCTATGACATGGTCAATCATTAGGTCGATAAGTGCCGGGCAAAAAATCAGCAGTAGATAAACAGAGCCCACACACTCCAACTCTAGTTTGATATTGATTACCTTTTGAGTCCACTTTTGAGTAAACTTGACCTGCAAAAGACATTGCATCTTCATCATCAATCACTAATGTAATGTAATAATAGAAAATCACATTCAGTGTTGGTATTTTTTATTTATTTTTTTCCCGCTGTGGGTTATCTATTTTTCCTTTCATTCAGTGACACTTTCTAATTAGTGAAGAAAAGTGCTGTAAATTAGTGCCGCTGTCACTTTTAACTCAAATTTTGCCGTTTTGTACTTTTTCATTATTGCATAGAAAATTCCAAGCGTTTTTCCTCAGTTCCTGAAAATTTGACTCTTTGGGGATATGAGCTTTACACATGACAGCGTCATAATTGTAAAATTTGTTTTTTATTCATCAAGTAACATTTCATCTTCAGGATCAAATTTATATTTGATCCTTATATTTTTATATATAGATTGTTTCATCCTTCAATGGGCTATACAATGTGAAAATCATTAGTGAGATGTTTTCACCCGGAGCAACTTTTTGTATTTTGAGTGAAAACATGTTTAGTGTAGGTGTCCCTAGTGGGAATAAATCCCCATAAGCTATTTTTTTCCACTGCTAGCATCAGCTCAAATCTGATCCTTTTCACCTCTATGACTCACATCTTTTTCATTGCTCTCTGAACAAGGAAAAATCTGATTCCCCGTGGTTTTTCCAATTTTAGACAGTTATGAAAAGCTCATGTCCTGAATGAATAGAGTGTCTTAGACCACTGGCATTTAGGCTTTGTGTCTGGCTGTTAGATCATGGAGATTATGGAGCCGGGGAGTGGCCGCAGGAGAAAAAAAATTATATTTCGAGGCCAACATTTACTACAGCGAGGGCACAAGATGGTATTGCGTGCGCCCAAAATAGAACCTGTGCCTTCGTATTGATTAAGTCAGGTGCACAAGATGCATATCGTTCCCTCCGTTGGGTTAATTCATGCCCTCTAATTATTTTGTGCCCACAATTTAATAATTCATGTGAACAAATCAGTTAACATGTGCCAGTAGTTTAATAAAATGTGCAGACATTTTTTAAGCATGTGCTTGAGTTAGCTTATTCACCAAGTTTCAAACTGATTTTACCCACATGACATAATTAGTTGAATTTACTTGATTGCATTAATTTATTTTGTATAATTAGCCTGTTATTTTGTAGAATAAAGATATATTTAAGGCCTTTTATAAGGTAAAATGGATATAGATTCATTAATCAAGATTTACTTGACGTAAAAAAACACAGCGGATGAGTTATCAAGACACTTACTGCTGACAACACTTGCGATGCAATGTGTTATTGTTAGCAAGAAACAATTGACAAAGATATTGAGCGCTTCGCAGAGTTGAGCAATGTTGTGAACTTAATAGTCAGTCAGTTGCAAGGATATGTATCAGTCAACACTTGAAGCTCTCTAATACCATGACTCAGTAGATGGGTTTGTGTGGCTGCACTCATTCTATGAATCAACTTATTAAAGAGTTATTACACATATTTTGTACCTATTTGCATGCTTTTCATGCAACTCAGGCATGTTTTATATATCGTGTGCACACAATAGCATGTTTTCCCCTATAGGAAGGCCACTTGTCTGCTCCTTTAGGAGATAATTACACAAAGCAAGATTTGACAATGTAAGGGAGTGGCATCACTAGAGTGGAGTGGCCAATAATGGTGGCTGACGGCTCATGAAGCCATAAGTGAAATGCATGTCAAAAATGGTCTACTCAAAAAATATTGATTTGAGTTCATATCCGAGCTCTCTTTTACTATTTTTAGAGGCTTTTTGCCAAAGGCTTTTACTCATTTAATATGGCATATATGTACGTCCCATGGGTGAAACAAAAATCCATTTAATTCTGGCTGTGTGCATGAAGCCTACTTCTAGAACTGTAATCATATGCTGAACGTACTGAGCAACACAAAACCAATCCTGCATCCTTCTTTTCCTCTTCCTCTTCATCTCCATCCTCTCTGTTTACACTACCTCCACTATGACCATCGCCACCATCTTCATCATCCTCATCATCATCCATCATCAAGAGTGGCAGCATCTTCATCCTCCTCCTCCTCATCATTATCATCATCCTCAAAAATGAGGTGGATGTGCGAGGTGAGCCCACATATTTGGAAAACAGCATAAGACTATATACAATTAAACCTTGCTACCATTTGGGAACGGAACACGTTTCTTGTTAAAAAACAGAAATAAATCGAAACACTGGCCCAAAGCTTCCTCCGAAAACAAAACATACACATGATGGCACGCTGAAACTCTCATTACAGTCTAATTTGCCAATGATATGCTATTTTTGCATGAGAGAAAATTCCAACAAACGCACGCAATTGATAGAATGTATTATTTTAACAACGTTGCATTTCTTGCTCATTATATGTGTTCAGTAGCAGTTTGAGGTTCAGAGAAATGAGCTTCTGCAGTAATGAGATATAGGGGAGTGAGCCATTATTATGATCCTTTGTGTTTCTTAACAACCTCAGCAGTAAAGGGAATAAGGGATGGCTGCTGTGTAACTGCATGTGTGTGTGTGTGTGTGTGTGTGTGTGTGTGTGTGTGCGTGTGTCTATGTGTGTTGTGTGCATGTCCAAGTGTGTGTGTAAGCTCATGTTCGCTCACAGGAATGTATGCATGCGCAGTGGCTGATTTGATGCAATTTAACGAGAGGGATCGTAGGGGAGGTAAACAATTTCCCAATAATTTTCAACCTAAAATCTAAACAAGGGGTGTGCATATTTGATGTTAACAGTGGGGATGTCATCCGTGCAGCTCCTGCCAAATCACCTCCCTGTGTGTGCCTGTATGCATGCATATAGTACTGTTGTGTGATGAAACCCTTATATCTGCAAAAAGTCACCCAATAGGAAAATAAAACCTAACTTATTCAAATCGACACCCATTTATTTTTAAATGGGTTCCTTGGGCCCTATGGGTTGCTCAACCCATTAAGGAGTATTTAAACTTTAATTTCACGTAAAAACATGAAAATCCTTAAAATTGGAAATTATGTTTTCAGTCATTAACTGTGAAAGCCCACATATTTTTTTATCACACACATGTAATAACAAGTCTCTCTCTCCTCCTGTAGGGTTTCTGAGTACTGGTGATCAGGCGGCGAAAGGGAACTATGGGCTGCTGGACCAGATCCAGGCTCTGCGCTGGGTGAAGGAGAACATCGCGGCCTTTGGAGGAGACCCAGACAGGGTCACTGTGTTTGGCTCTGGGGCCGGAGCCTCCTGTGTCAGCCTGCTCACCTTGTCGCACTACTCTGAGGGTAAGCGAAGGCCACGGACTAAAAACCCTATTAGACCTACGGTGTTTTATTCAGCCTATCCTATGTTGCAGGGGTGTGGAAGAGTTTTTGCACTTTAACACCCAGGGAACTAATCAAACTGTAGCCTGTTGTATTGCTACATATAGATAGGATAGACAGACAGACAGGTAGACAGGTAGGTGGGTAAGTAAGTAGGCACTTAGGTAGGTCGGTGCTAAAAAAGCTAGGGCATTTAGGTTAATGGAACTTTTGAAGTCTCCAGTGATTAAGCTTTCTTTCCTGGCCTTAATTCAGTTAATAAGCCATATTACAGTAAAAAGCCTGCTGACCTCCCTAAGCTTGAGCTCTAACCATGTCCCATTATCCTGAGCCTATCATTTTGAATAATGCGTATTTATATTTTGAATATTTTTTATTTACTGTGGGTATGTGTTTGTTCTGCATCATCTGTTTATGTGTGTGTTTGTCCGTGTGTGCATCCATGTATGCCTGTGTGCATATGTTTGCGTATCCATGAATATGTATGTGTGTGCACGTGCATCTGTAAATGTATGCGTGCGTGTGCCTCGATGTGTATGCAATATACATCCATGTATATATCTGTATTCATGTGTGTGTTCATGTGTGCCCCAGACCTGTTCCACAGGGCCATCATCCAGAGTGGCAGCGCTTTAGCCAGTTGGGCCGTCAACTACCAGCCCAGCAAGTACGCCCGGCAGCTAGGCGAGAGGGTGGGCTGCGGCATCGACGACAGCACCCAGCTGGTGGCCTGCCTGCAGGGCCGGAGCTACCGCGAACTCGTGGAGCAGACCGTCACGCCGGCCAAATACCACACGGCCTTCGCCCCGGTGATCGACGGCGACGTCATACCGGACGACCCGCAGATTCTGATGGAGCAGGGAGAGTTTCTGAACTACGACGTGATGCTGGGGGTCAATCAGGGCGAGGGGGTGAAGTTCGTCGAAGGCATCGTGGATTCCGAGGACGGGGTCACGGCCGAGGACTTTGACTTTGCTGTGTCGGACTTTGTGGATAGTTTGTATGGATACCCAGAAGGCCGAGACACACTGCGAGAGAGTATAAGGTGAGTGTGTGTGTGTGTGTGTGTGTGTGGAATGTGTATGTATTAAACCTGCAATAAGCGATATCAGACTTCATAACCAATCCTGAAACTAATGTGTGCTATGTGGAGATTTCATTGAGACATAATGAACACACGCGGACTAGCTGTGTTGCTGTTTTCACCTCTTTTCTAAAAAAGAAAGAAAAAAATTCTCGTAATGGTGGAATCAATGAATCGATGAGTTAACTTGTTAAACTAGTAAACTTGCTACCTACCTCTTCACTTGTCATTGTCACCAGTCAAAGTGAGACTGGTAACTGGCAACACTTCTCCGTAGGTACGGTTAGCTTGGGTATTAGCATTTATGCATGGTGCTTTGCAATGTATGTCCTTGATAGGCCTCCGTAGTGCAGTGGCTTTGCTGTGCTTTATTTACAAATGTGTTGCGGTTTCTGTCAACCTCTAGTGGTCAGAATATTTTGCTTATTGCAGCTTTAAGTATGTTGCGTTTGTGAGTACATGCATTTGACTATGAGATTGTTACATATATGCATGCAATATACTGTATGTTTTTGCATAATTGCATTGGTAGATTGCTAAATAGATTTGGTGATAGATTGGTTAATTGGCTGACTGACTGATCGGCAAATTTTGAATTGATCAACTAAAGGTTCATGTACACGGACTGGGCCGACCGCGACAACGCAGAAACTCGGCGGAAGACTCTGGTAGCGCTGTTCACCGACCACCAATGGGTGGCGCCGGCGGTCGCCACGGCTGACCTCCACGCCCAGTATGGATCGCCCACCTACTTCTACTCCTTCTACCACCACTGCCAGAGTGATGCCACGCCCCCCTGGGCTGACTCCGCCCACGGTGACGAGGTGAGATGATGTCACACTATTGTGTCGCTATAGATAGATAGATAGAGCAGTAGAAATGGTAATAGCAGATACCAGACAATCAGGTTTGTATATTATTACCACTGTCATATTGCTGATGAGGGGAGGGGATGAAATGTTGTCATGCAAGACAGAATGACTGGTCGGGGGATTATTAACTCCGCCCAGGGTGATAAGGTGCAATGCTGTGTCAGATCTGGGCAAAAAATTTAGATGAATAATGTCTGAGAGATTTCAAAAATATTCATACTATTAATCAGGAGTGCTTGGTTTAGTTTACCTTGCAAGTACTGCTTCAATTTAATCAGTTCCAAGTGCTTACTAAGTCAAATCAAGCAATCCTCAAGTGGATGAAATATTTGAAATGCTTATGGAATTAATTTTTTCTGTGGGTCTAATTATGAAGCTGCATTATATATTAGTATATTTACTGCTACGGGGATCATAGTTGATAAATGGTTTTCTTCAGCATTTAATAAGAAAGTAAACGCTGTGTTGACCTGCTTTTCTTTTGCCTTTGTTTGTGTGTACGCTTGTGTGCACTGGGTTGCGTGTGTGCACTGGGTTGTTGTGTGTGTGCATGTGTTCGTGCTTTGTTTGTGTGCATGTTTGTGTGTGTGTGTGTGTGTGTGTAGGTGCCCTATGTGTTCGGCGTGCCCATGGTGGGACCCACTGATCTGTTCAACTGTAACTTCTCTAAGAACGACGTGATGCTGAGCGCAGTCGTCATGACTTACTGGACCAACTTTGCCAAGACTGGGTAAGCTATTAAACTTTAAAGGGTGTGAGACATTTATTTTGATAGGAAATAGCCATTGAGAGAATGTATTCATTTATCTATTTTTTTTTGTTTTACAAGAGAGCTACTTGTACAGAATCTTGGGAAAAAAAGACTCAATATGAAAACACATCTAAATGAGGAGAAAATAAGATATGTATAGCACAGGCAAGAAAGCAAGATAAAACAAAGCACAGCTTTAAGATGATTCAGTTTAATCTTTATTTCTGGCTTCTTTGACACATCAATCCTATTCTAATTTCTGCTATTAATTTCTAATCCCCACCCACATGTAGAAAATGTCTCATGACAACGTGTGCAAGCCAGGCCATTTAATCACATTTTAACATGTAAAAGAAAATGCACGGCTGTCAAGGGGAAAATCAACCAGTGTTTCTTCATCCCTTTCTTTCTTTGACTTTCTTGAGAGACGAGGTTTTGGCAAGACAATATGTTGTTGCTGTAATGTTGGACAGCTCAGTCTTGATTTTACAGCAACAAATCTCCTCCAAAGCTAGAAATAAGACAGCCAAGATTCAAATCTGTGGTGTCATCAAGAGAAACAGCATAGAGCTTCTCCATTGGCAGTGAATAGGAGTCTGACAATGCTGAGCCTCCCATTCATGAGTAGCTTAAGGTTCTGACTCTCAGAACACAACACTGCAACACTGTAACCATGACTTGCTGAAAAATGATCTGCTGGTTTGCTCTCCATTGTGACCACAACAGATTAGAGTTCCGGTTCTGTGATTTCTAGCTATTTCTTCTTTTTTTCCCATACTTACCCATGTATTTTTAATTTGTTGGACTAATAAATTGTAAAAAATATTTTTTTTTCAAAAATATGGATGTGAAGTCATGTGCCAGGGGTTAAGAGAAGAAAAGACAATCAGAAGACACAATTAAATTTTAAAGACAGAGTGTTGTTTTGATTATTGTAGTGTTAGAGATTAGCCTTAAGCCATCTCCCTATCAAGTTTCTCTATCAAGATAAGTAGCTTTTTAATAGCATAGAGAAAAAACTGTTTTTAAGAAAGACTATCTTGCATTTGGGATGGAAGATTAAACTCAGAGAATCAGAGAATTACTGCAGCATTAGAGGAGAAATATCACAAGTTTTAGAGCACCAAAAATAATGTGCTTGCAGGTGAAGGATAAATTATTATAGATTTTTTCTTGCTAAGGTCTTCAATTTCTGACCCGAAAACAGTACTTTAGACACAATCGTGAAAGCAATGAGTACTAGCCTCATTTTGGCAGAGTTCAGACGAGGCTTTTCTTCTTTGGACCTCGGCTGAAAAAGTGTAAGAACCCCTACTCGAAAAAGTCCTTGAGCAAAGTCAAGGTAATGTTCTAAAAGAAGGATGAAGCAATGTGCTTTTGACATCTGGAGCTCATTTTAGGTTAACTTCTACACTGAGTGGACAGCGTTCTCTTCTCTTCTCTTCTCTTCTCTTCTCTTCTCTTCTCTTCTCTTCTCTCCTTCTTCTGGAGGTTCTGGAGAGACGAGATATTAAATTAAAAGTGAAATTATCTGCCGGTGCTGCAGCAAGATAATGGCTAAAAAAATAAAGTTGTTACGGAATGGATCCATACAAAAACTTTGAAAAACTGACAATGTACACTGATAAGATGTACCTCTTATCTCTCTACTCTGACATGATATACAAGATAAAAGTAATTGTTGAGGATGGACCCTTTTCTGCAGTGCTTCAAGTGAGTAATTACTAGTAATTACTCCAATAGAGGCTCACTCCACTGAGACCTCTTTAGATTTACAGAGACATCTGCAGTCTAGACCTTGATCTAAATCACCAAAGAGCCCCCGCTATCTCCCAACATGCAGAATTAGGACAGTGCTCTCACCACATAGTTTGACTGTGGAATATACAAGAAGTCTTTTGCATGCAAGGCCATTAAGACAATCCCAGGCAAGTAAATTAAGTTTCAAGCCCACAGTCTTCATTATCATTACCACCAGTGCTGGCTGCAGAACAAAATCACCCAGGGAGCATGTGAAAATTTCAGTGTGCGTTTTAATTATCAATGGGGAACTTTCTGTGAAAAGAGATTTCACTCGAATGAGAGCGCATCAGATGGGGGGACGAATCTCTGCGGTAGCACAATATCAAAGGGACGATGTGATGCACCCTGATGTGTGTGTGTGTGTGTGTTTGTACGCTTGTGTGTGGGGTGTACAAAACTTCAATTCGTGTGTGTTTGTGTGCCCGCAGGTTTCTCCGCTAACTGCCTTTCTGTGCTGTTAGTATAGTGTTGATTGACAAGTGAGCACATAGATGTAACTGGCAAGTCTGTGAAGATCTGCCTCTGTTTTGTTCATGTCCTTTTCACTGTGGACAGAAATAAATCTGTAAGCAGACAGAGGGATAAATGCCTGCCTGTATGCGTCTGGGATGTGATTTTTCAGGCTATTATCACATGTTTTTGAACACGCACTCATCTCTAATGAAGAGTCCTGCTTTCATTTTTATGTTTGCCAGAAGAACACGTGTTTAGAGGGTTAAGAGGCAGTCAGATTTTCAGGTGTTGCATGTCTGAAATGTATTGTATTTTGTTTTAAGCGATCTATAAAGCGAACAAACAGGGAAAAAAACATGGATCACTGTATAAACATGTTTATTCAGCCACTGGTTTGTTTTGTGTTCCATGGATATCAACTGGAAAAGATATATGGCCAGAATGAGAGAGACCGAGACTCTTTTCATAGGAGGATATCCAGATAATAGAGATAGTGCAAGTCTTCAGCAGCCCTGTTAGAAGTCTCTGGCAGCGGATCTGATCTAAGTTCAATCATAACGTTTCAACTGGCCAAAATGTAGTCAGGATTTTGTCCTTTCAAAGTTGCCACTGCTGAGTTTTGTGTTGTGTTAAGCGATATATCTGGACTGTATTTTCTCTCTGTCAGACTGCATTCATCACTAGCTCTGTAGTAGAAGAGATTCAGCTATGGGCAAGTTTCTTTAGTCGCTGGCAATGATGTGGTGTAATAATTTTTTTTAGTGGCAAACCTAATTGTAGACTAAGTAATGTGTCAGCTATTGGACATTTGTTTTGTATTTACTTAAAAAGGGGTATGCTTTCCTGAAAAGTACATATTTTTGCATCAGCTCTGTTGTTTCACTTTATTTTTTCATCGGTTTTCAGAGGGAAGATTAGATTTTCCCATGTATTATTAAAATATGGGTGGAAAAGCTCAAAAGCATGATATATTGGTGTGTATACTTTCATTTTCATGCTCCTACATATTTGCGTTTGTGGAGTTACACTGTAGCATGAAACTGAACGCTTTTTGATTACAGGCAACAGTGGAATTAATTCCTTAATTTCGCTTGAATATGCTAAGATATAATCCTTCATAACATTTGAACTATATGTGGCAGAAACATGGGGTTTGGATCACTGCTTTTCAAATGAAATCCTCTATCATTTAAATGAAGTTTCACTGACCCATGAATGAAACCCTACATATTGTTTGTTGGACTTCATTGTTACTGTGGTAGATGCTAAGTGTGTGCTAGCAGTAACATTAGTTGTTAGGTTGTAGGCTACTAGTGAGCTTTATTGGTGATTTGATCATGAGCTAAGCTACTTTTCACTTATCTGATCATATCTCTGATTTGTGTGTTTTTCTCTTCAGTGACCCTAATTTGCTATGTATCTTTATGTATGTTAAGATCTATTTATGTGTGTTTGTATATCTGTAGTTTCTTGTCCCAGGGGCAATATAAGGAGGGATGAAAAGGAATGAAATCCCTTCTTGTTTAATGAAATGAACAACTCCCTGTGTGGGAGAAAAAAAAAAAGGAAAAATGTGAAAAAAATGTGAAAAAAAAATGGAAAAATGTGACTTGAAAACAACAATCGACATAACCAATATCCTCTCTGTGAATGTGCACAAATCACTCAAGGCGCGTCTCTCTCCTTCCAGTGACCCAAACCAGCCGGTACCTCAAGATACCAAGTTCATCCACACGAAGCCCAACCGCTTCGAGGAAGTGGCCTGGTCCAAGTACACCCCTAAAGAGCAGCTGTACCTCCACATCGGCCTCAAGCCCCGGGTCAGGGACCACTACCGCGCCACCAAGATCTCCTTCTGGCTGCAGCTAGTCCCGCACCTGCATCACGTCAATGAGCTCCTGCAGTCGGTGTCCTCCTTCACGCATAGTCCCTCTCCGCAGGACGACACCCCTTTTTCTTACACTAAGCGCCTATCCAAAGGTTGGCCTCCTAGTAGTACACGCCACCCGGGGTCACAAGGAGGCACCCCGCAGCCCCCCGAGCCCGCGCTAGGCCAGGATGGAGGGGAAAACGGGGTTCGCGTCCCTAACGAGGACTACTCCACCGAACTCTCGGTGACGATCGCGGTGGGAGCGTCGCTGCTGTTCCTTAACATCCTGGCGTTCGCGGCTCTTCTGTACAAGAAAGACAAGAGGCGCCTCGAGCATCGCAGGCCACGCCCACTTCCTCCCCCGAGACGTGACATCACACCCGCGGACGTCGCCGCCCACCTGCAAGGGGAAGGACTGATGTCATTACAGGTGAGTGTGAATCAGAGGGAGGGAGTATGTGATTGTTTTTTCTATGTTTTTGTGTGTGTGTGTGCGTGTGTGTGTGTGTGTGTGGGGGGGTACGTTAAATTTCACCACAGCTGAAGCAGATGGAGTGTCTGTGTGCGTGTGTGCAATGAGCATGAAGGTGTTCAAGCACATTAACTCCTGGGTCACAAGCCACTGCGGTTACTGAATTTCAAGTTAAATGAAAAATAATAATACTTTTTGCTCAGATGAATTCCATCCTGTTTAGTCAATTAAAATGCGCAGATTATAGGCTCTTCAATTCAAATGAAATCAAGCCGGATGATGTCGTGTGTGTGAGTGTCTGCATGACCTCCTTCCCTGCCACTACAGCAGCTGAAGTGGCGAGATTGAGCTCTTGCAAAGCACTCATGATCAACTTATCAACAGGCGTTATCGGTGATTGTGCGAGAATGTGTGTGTGTGTGTGTGTGAGTGTGTGTATGTGTTTTGATTTGTATGTGTGTGTGGGGGCGCTATGGCTTAGACTTAATACCCATTCCAATGCGTGGTACTCTTAGAAATTAGTTCCGGTGTGACAAGCAAAATTCGAGCATTTCTTTCGGTCTCTCACGTAGGTTGTTGTGATGCGTGGAGCTGCTGTTCATAATATTGATGAGTAAAAAGACCTTGAACACAGGCTGTTACACACTGAGTGTACACAATGGTCGTTAAAATAGTCGTTATGTATGAATGCATGTATGATTTTGATTGTTCTTATAATTTTTTATGAGAAATAACTCTGAAAACCACTTGAAAAGTACTTGAAAAATACTTGGAGATATTCATACACTATTCCAATATTTTATGTGTATAGATATATATAGATATATATATATCTATATATATATATATTTGTTTTTGTATTTGAGGAAACTTATGGAGATGGTGTCGTTTTGTACCAAAAACCACAATAAAAAGAGTTAGAAAAAATCAAGATATTTTAAAAAACAAAATGGTCTTCATCACATGGGATTTTTGTTGTGACCTAAGGTGCGGTTGGTAAGTAGTGATGAACCTAATTTTCCATCTCCTCTCTCTATCTCTCCATCTCTTTCTCTCTCTATCATCCTTTCACCCATCCATCCATCCGCCCTTCCGACCGTTTAAGGTAAAGCAGCTGGAGTGTGATGCGGCCTCAGCAGACGAGAGGAACAACACTCACCACCATCACACTCTGGACACGCTGGACGCGCTGGACGGCCTGGACACCCAGGACATCTACAGCACGCTGGACACCGTGCGCCTCACCTGCCCGCCCGACTACACCCTCACCCTGCGCCGCTCGCCCGACGACGTGCCCCTCATGACCTCCCTGACCCCGGGATCGCTACCCGTGACCCCCGGGTCGCACCCCGTCACCCCTGCGACGCCCATGACCCCCATGACGCCCGGATCGGTGGTGGGGATGAGGCTGGGCCACCCTCACCAGGGATACACGCACCACAGCCCGTATAGTAATACACACCTGCCGCACACACACATCGCCGCGCACACACACTCCACCACGCGTGTATAACCGCAGCAAGATACTCACACATGCAGAGACACGGTCGCCACACACGCTCATACTAAACTCACACACACACAAACACACACACACACACACACACACACACACACACAACAAAAGACTTAAATACCTCTACTAATTACCCTGCAGGATTGTTACAGACGGACAGACAGAAGGACATTATCAGTAACAGGATGGAAAGACGGACAGCTGTGTGTTGCATGTTGGGGAACTGAAAACGGAGAGGATCCTGGGAGTTGCAGTTCTATGCATCTGTCCGCTCGCCAGTTGGAACAAGACACCCCAAGGCAGCCATCAAACGTCTCGTAACGTGCTTTGGAATTTAAATCTTTCTGCTTTTTCTACGTCTGACGGGGGAGGACTGGCGTGGGAAAAGGGTCAGTTATGGGTCAGTTTACATCTCCTACCTGGACTGCAGAATAAAGCGGGAGCCGGGACTGAGCAGAGCAGACGCAGATGCAGAATGGAGCAGAGAAGTACCACACACAGACTGCTGATGTCAACTTGAACAACCTGTGAAATGTGAATGTAGCATTTTTTCCATTAAAAGATCAAAGGCCCTATCTGCCAAGGATCAAACTAAGCTGAGGAGAAAATAAATTTTAGAGAGCGATGGATATGAAAACAGAGGGAGAGGGGAAGTGGGGATTAAAAAAACAGCATGTGCGAGAGGAAAAGTTAGTCAGACGGTGGGAAAGAGATTAAGATTTTATTGAGAGGGATTTAACAGCTGTGAGAGCGAGGAAGAAGAAGAAGTGAGATAGAGTGATACGGAAAACAGGAAAAGAGAGAGACAGCCAAGGGAGAGAAATCCGATTCAGAAGAAGAAAGGGCCTCTGAAGCGGTTGCCAGACTTACTGAAGAATCACTCTAACCAGCTATGTGTTCAACTCTTGTAAATAGAATGGAAAGATAAAGATGATATATTATGATTTATAGCATTTACTGCTCTTGCATTAAAACATGACTTATTTAACCACATTATTGCTTTCATTTCAGATATTACTGTATTAATGTATAGATGTCCTGAAGCAAGGCTGGTAGTCTTTCTATCTCACCCACTGTAGTATGTACACAGTACCTTTATTTAAAGGCTATATTCGCTATGCACAGTCATTTCTATAATTCTGAACTATAAGCATCTAGGTACTTGTTTAGATTCTGTAGTTGAAGTATAGGACATTTTCCACACCATCCTGTCTGTTCGTTTGACCATTGGATGAAGAGCTAGTACTGTGTAGATAATGCAATATTGGTTTGATGATTGAACACCAGCCAAAACCATGACCCTTAACCCTTTACACCTAATCCCCTCCCTTCAACTGTTTTCTTCTCCCTATACCTGAATTAAAAACGCCTTACCCTCCGATCCCTAAAAACCTTAATCTAGCGTCTCCGCAAGTAGGGTTAAAGGTGGTAATGATTCAGTGGGTCCCTATAGCTGCAGGGGCCCCCCCAAAAAAGTCAGGAGTGCGTACTTGTATTCCTCTGATCTTTAAGCGCCCAAGTGTTACACCTTACCAGGGGCCCTGGTATTCCTAGGAGAGCCCCTGCCTGAACTACCTAATGCTGACAGAAACCTTGTCTCTGTCCTGTGAGGCGTCGACAGAAAGACTTGGGCCAAGTTGAGACGCTGCTCCTGTCTCCGAAACTAGGAATCGTTGGCTTAAAATCCGTAAAACAGCGCCCTCCACAATATCACCGTAACGAGATTCACAGCATTCTCGAAATCGACTGATATCTCCAAAGCCGTGTGGGAGGGTTGCGGTGCTAACATGGCTGCCATTGAAAATTACAATGGCCAAACTGTCTATTTTGGCTTCTTCTTGACCCTGATTGTCACCATAAAGCCAAGAACCTAGCCTACGCTAACCAACCCGCCAACCACTAACTCCTTTACCTTGATCCTAACCAATAACTCAACGTAACCAAAATCCAAGCGCCCTAATCCTGTTATTGTACCTATCCCGTATCCTGTTTTACCCTCTTTTTCTGACTCCTTTGCCTCGCCCTAACCCGTGTCCCACCCTACCCCACCTAGCCTTCTTCTAGCCTCGTCTGTCCCGCCGTCCAGCGGACAGTGAGGCCTATTTAACCTTCTCATCCTAAGTAACTTCTTCATGAGATATTTCAGTTGATTGTTTGTCAACCGAATACATGAAAAAGAAAGCTGAAAAATTGTGGATGGCAAGCAATGAACTTTTACAAAATGATATTAAAAAAAAAAAAAAACCTTTAGCGGATGTTTGATTGATTATTGATTATTATTTTCATATGGGTTTATTGACTCAGCGGATGGCTGGATTGTGTCAAGCATAAAACATTTCTGCTGCATTTTTGAAAAATAAAAATATCAGTATTTTACAATTTATGAGCGTTTTAAATGTCTTGTATGTCTTAATCCTGAGTATTTGTGGTATTTGTGGTTACTGTTCTCTTTTCGATAAATTTGGAGGAGAAGGAGGGGGTTGACTGCACCCTCCTTTTGTAGGACATAAAGGAGGTTTTACTATGTGTAGGATTTGCTAATCGATGTAGGCTATCTGTGTGAAATTAGCTGTGACAGTACACTCTAATACTAACAGCACCAGCAATGATCTATTATGTGCCTTCATTTGGTCCAATTTGGCAGTAGTTGGGCTTTATTTGCTGAGAAATCTCATGAATCCTTTCCAATAGACTAGACTGGTATGTTAGAGAATTAACAATGTTTAAATTCGACATAACCCATGTTCAGAAAATTCTATGGGTTACTTTCATCTTTAAATAAATTACACTTTATATATAGGCTATTGTACAAGAACTGAAATCACTACTGCAGCAAAAGCAGGGAGACATTGAATCATGAACCAGCAGCCCCTGCCAGCTGGCCAAGGAGACCCTGTGAGATGTGGACCAGTGTCCAAATTCATGGCCGAGTTCCAAAGCAGATTGATGTCTCCTACATTGTGTCCCTGCTCTAATCTCATTAACAAGATATGACTGCAGCTTATTTAATTTGTGGAAGGCAACACATATTTGAAAGGATTTCAAGTCATGACCAGGTGTTTTCTTTTATTTTTTATGCCAACATGCTGAAAAAGGGCAGTGAGAGGAGAGTGTAATAGTAGCCTACAGAATTGTTTCGCAAAATCACTGTAACTTTGCCATCTAAAACTTGCCATTTTGGTGGCCACAGCCACTTCGTCATGACTCACGTAGTCACAGAAACATTTTTATCCCACAACCTCACTGATCATTCTGGTTTTGTTTCATGGCTCTGTCTTGAATGGTTGCAAAGGTATTTCAGTAGATGACAGACATGTAAACACACAAACAAACATGTTAAACACAGTAGGCAGTCTTAGGGATGTAACAATGGACTTTACTCCTACTGTGGCCATTTTGAACTTCTGTCACTCCAGTAGGCCTACAGCAAAATATATTTGGCCCATATACTGGAATCAAGCATAGGTAGCTAGCTAGTAGCTAACTAACTAGTAAGCTGGGTAACTTCCCTAAATTCAAGCAGTCATTGTAGTTGTTGCTAGCAGTTGTTGTTGCTAGCTAATTTCTAACTGTTAGGTCTATCTGAATTCCTCACCTTTGTGTTGAAGTGATGCTAGTTTTATATGGCAATCTTCCAGGTAGAGTTTCCCACCCCGAGTTTGATTTAAATTCAAAATGGCCACCATGGGGAATCACCATGAGGATGGTCAGTGACACTATCCCTGTCCTCACTTCATTCCTTCCACCTCATAGACCTGAGGCAACAATCATTGTGGCTACTTGCCAGTCTGCACCTACTTAAAGCCGACATGTCACTTAGTGGAGGAGGGAAGATTGGAGGATGAGCTAGAGGGAGAATGAATGATGAATGAATGGAAAGAGGAGACGGTATTGCAATGAAAAGACAGAATTGGAGGTTCCGAAACATGAGTTGGATGTTTTATCCACTTGGTATGAGGAACATTGACCATAGGCATCCTTTATAAAACTGTTCTTTGACTATCCTATATTTAAATGTATGATCATTTCAAAGAATATGATCAAAAATGGCCTGGCTTTGGTCGTGCGAACAATATTTGCGTGTAATATGATCAAAAACGGTCTGGCTTTGGTCGTGCGAACAATATTTGCGTGTAATATGATCAAAAACGGTCTGGCTTTGGTCGTGCGAACAATATTTGCGTGTAAGAAAATAAATCAGGCCCCTAGCTGATCTTTGAAAATGATCCCCGCTTGTGTTGCGTCCCTCAGACTGAATGGCCGTGACAATGTCATCTCCTGGTGCTTTTCCTCCTAGAGGAGGAGTAATCGAGGGAATGAGGAGGGAGGACTGGTGGAGGGAAGATAATAAAGAGAATAAAAGAACGCGAGGGAAGTATATGAGCAGGGAAATATCAAAAGAGGAGTGAAAGTGGAGGATGGAAGATGAAAGTAAGAGATTAGGGAACATGGGAGGAAGAGTGAAAGAGATAATGTGAGGGGAGAGTAAGTAAAGGATGTATGGAAAGGAGAGGAGGAGAGGAGAGGAGAGGAGGAGGGCACATAGGGGGAGGCTCATTAAGGAATGGAACGCAGCCTGCCTGGTTGTTTATTGGTCGGCTGGCTCATTGTACTTAATCACTCCTGCCAGTCCAAACACACACACACACACACACACACACACAAACACACACCCACAACCGTTCGACACATACACACACTCACACACACACACACTCCTGCCATTCCACTGACCCAAACACAGACACACATGCATTCTCGCATGTCTGCCTCACAGCCAATACTCATACGTACACACATATCCCTTCATGCCTGCCTCATAGCCAGTCAATACACGTAACTCTCTCTCTCTCTCTCTCTCTCTCTCTCACACACACACACACACACACACACTGCATGCCTCATAGCAACTTGAGTCACTGAATCATTTTCTCCGCGGCCTTCATCACTCATCCTGCTCTCTTCCTCTCTCTCTCCCTCCCTCTCTCTCTCTCTCTCTCTCTCTCTCTCTCTCTCTCTCTCTCTCTCTCTCTTTGTCTCTCCCTCTCTCTATTACACTATCTCTCTCTCATCATCTCTCCGCTCTCCCTCTCATCTTTCTCCCTCAGTCCTTTCCTCTGTTTTTGCTTTATATCGCTCACCCTCCCTTTCTCCCCCTATCTCCCTGTCTGTTCTCTCTTTTCCGCCTCTTTCTCTCTTTCTCCCCTCACTATCACTATCTTTCTCTCATTTCCCCCTCATTTCACCCCCTTCTTTGCCTCTCTCTCTCTCTCTCTCGCTCTCTCTTTCTCTGTCTAGTAGTCTGAATGGATTCCCTCTTATCTAACAACCTTGAGATGATCTTCAAAGCATCATTGCAGACGAGCAGGCGAGGTCACATCGTCTCCAGTCTCTCTTCTCCTCTTTTCTCCTCTGCCTGTCCCTCTATCGCTTCCCTCTCCTCTCCTCTCCACTCCACTTGTCTTCTTCTCGTCTCTCCATCCGTCCATCTAATCTCCCCGCCCTCCACTGTCTCTGCATCTTTCTCTTTTTTCATCTTTTATCACTTCTCTCCGCTGTCCCTTTCTCTCCCCCCTCGCTTCCCATCTATCTCTCCCTCATCTCCTCTCATCTCCTCCTCTCTTCTGAACCTCTCTCCATCTCTGCTCTTGTTCGTCCCTTCGCTCTCCTCTGTGCCTCCCTCTCTCCTTGTCTCATTTGTCTCTCCTCTCCTCTCCTCTCCTCTCCTCTCCTCTCCTCTCCTCTCCTCTCCAGTTCACTCACTGTAACTAATATAATCTAATACAATTTTTCTTTTCCTCTCTGTTTCTCCATCTCTCTGTCTCCCATCCCCCCTCTCCTCCTCCTCCTCCTCCTCCTCATCCTCCTCCTTCTCCTCCTCCTCCCACTCCTTTCTCTTCCCCCTCCCCCTCTTCTTGTCCAGCTCATTTCCTTGCCTCCTTGCTCTTTATTCACCCCTCTTTTCTGTCTTCTTCGCTCCCCTCCATCTAAAAAGCTGTGGGAGAGAGGTGATACAAGGTTCTTCTGTTGTGTGTGTGCTTGTTTTTGCACGTGTCTCTGTTTATGTGTGTGTGGGCGTGTGTGTGTGTGCGTGTGTTGTTGTTGTGGTGATGTTACAAGCCTAACTATCTTCCAGGCAGCCGAGAGCCCTGCAGTGTTTTCGCACTCTAATTAATTAAGCGTGGGATGTTTTAGTCCGTCTACTGCTTATCTGTCTGTCTGCCTAGCTGTCTGTCTGTTGACCATCTGTCTGTCTGCATGCCTTGGTGTCCACATGGCCATACAGTCTACCTACCTGTCCATTCCTCTGCCTATAGCTCTTTGTCTGTCTCTCTGTCTGTCTGTCTGTCTGTCTGTCTGTCTGTCTGTCTGTCTGTCTGTCTGCCTACCTGTCTAACCCCCCATTTATCATCCTGTCTCTCTCTCTGATCGTCTGCTCCTCCAGACTTCTTCTTCTCTCTCTCTCTCTCTCTCTTGGAGTGATGCTACATAATTCAATCTTTCCTGTTGCCTGCTGTTTTTCCAGAAACATCAGTAAACAACGGCAGTGACCCAGTTCGGCCAGCGGAGGTCAGCGTTGTTCCTGATTCATTAAAAGCAGGAGAGAACGCCTGGAGGAGAGACTAAAGGGAAATACATTTCAATTTTTAAAACCCTAATCTGGTGTTTTTATGTATTTTTGAGCATGATAATTATGGGCATATGCTGGGAACACAGGGGAGGCCGGTCCATAGAGGAATGGGAGGATGATTCTCCCACAATTCTTTGAGCTTTTCCCTTAAAAAGTAGGTTGTTTAGTCTTGAGTGCAGTAGACTCAAGCCATGCATCTGGGGCCATATCTGTTTACTATGCAATATGGCAAACAGCTTTTTGTGCCACCAGCCTCCACTGGAACATATAGATACAATTTTTTAGAATAATACCTGCTACACTGTTTTGTGAAATATCTGCTGGTAGAAATATGAGGATTATAGAAGTGAAAAGCAAAGAAGACAATCAGAGGCAATGGAAGCACTATAACAATACAGAATACATAATTACAAGTTAAGTCAGTGTATTTATATATAATCATAATGTTGGTTACAATCGTTGGCACAATTGTTCTTCCATGTTGCCACAAAATGTTGCCCATATATCATGTTCACAGACTCGTCATGTTGAAGGGATGTAAAGAACCTTTCATACTGTCTCCTTTTCCCAGAGAGGGATGGATCCTGGCAGAGCAGAGTGTGTGTACCATTCCCATGCTGCCCTGCTGCAGTGACTAGATGGTGTGAGTGTGTGTGTGCGTGTGTTTGTGTGTATGTGTGTACTGTTCACATAGACCGTCCCTGTCTGTTCTGTGTACTGTTCTCAAGTAGAGAGAGAGACAGAGGAAGAGAGTGAGAGAAAGAGAGAGAGTGTGTATGTGTGTGTGTGTGTGTGTGTGTGTGTGTGTGTGTGTGTGTGTTTGTGCGTGTGAGTGTGTGTGCGTGTGTGTGTATGTGTATGTGTTATTGTTGGCCTGTGCTATCGTTCAGACAGGAAGGAAGTTGGGCTTTCCAGCATTTACTCTCCTCACGGCAAATATTCTGACTAAACACACACACACACACACACACACACACACACACACACACACACACACACACACACACACAAAGAGTAGGCCTATTACCAGGGTGTGAACTCTCTGTGATTCTGTGAAGATAAAATCCAATCATCTCACACCCAGCAACCACTCTGCTTTAGCCTCTGCTGCCAGAAAAGTAGAACCATTTCTATTTAGCTTTACTCACAACACTTTCATTCTGCTGCATCATGCCACAATGTGCCTCAAAAATAACACAGAAACCAGTCTAATTAGTATTGCAATGTGTCGTTCTGTGTCACACCGCGGCCCAGTGTGCTGTATGTTTTATTTGGCTGCTTGCGTTTGGAAAAAAATGCATCTCAGTATTCCCACTGGGTCTCATTTATTAATATTTCAGTCTGTTTGCTACATTAAAATGAGCTGAATTACTGGGCTTAAACTTATCCAGAACACATCTGATTGTCATTGTCCATGTTATTTCCCATTTCATTGTTTTGTCCCGGCACTTATTACATGCTCAGCCGTCCTGGTGGGGATCCTCTCGCCCCAAGGCTTCTTCCATTTCTTTTTCCCCTCATAAGGTTTTTCTGGGGAGTTTCTGCTTGAAGGTCTAAGGTCAGTGGTGCTGGTTAGGCTTGGCTTGGTTAGGCAGACTTGTTGTGTCTTTACAACATGCTATTCTGTGTCTTATACTTTGTTTTGTTTCCTTGTGTCCTTTGAGACAGGCTTTGTGATGAAGGTATAGTTAGTTACTCAATAGTATAGTTGCTATCAGTGCTCTCTATATGCATATGTTTTTTTTTTACAAACTAGAACCCAAATCATCAAATCCAGGTCTACATGGTTAATCGTTCATTTGTGCCAACTGCTGTCCCACTGCACAATGTCCCACGCTGTCCCATGCAGCGGTCCCAGCCTCCAGCCTCCAGCCTCCAGGAGGTTGCTAAAGCCTGGGAGCCTGCACTGCCTCTAAGCTCGGCTCTGGACTATTGTTTTATTCTGTTCCTGTGCTCTGGATTACAGTAGACAGCTGCTTGGCTTGGAGCTGCATTTATATAAATGAATTGCACATATTTCTGTACATGGCACTGTACATTAACTAGGGCTTATACCTAGCACACACCATCACACCCAAAGATTCTCAATCGGTGTCATTAGTATTAGTATTAGTATTAGATTTTCCATTGGTACCCATTATATATTTGCCCTGTAATAGCACAGCAGGCACAGTGAACTAAGTTGGCACATTGTAACCCAGAACTCTCACTCAGCTGGTTACCACATCATTTCTTGCACCTTTTGACAGCTGAAATTTTGCAAGCGATTCCTCTTGGGAACAGAGAAATATTACAGTTGTTGTTGCCTTGCACTCAGCAAAAAGTTGGACTTCTGTCTTTATGTAATAGCAAGACCCTTATGTGGACAAAACTAATCTCTTCCTCCACTGATTCACTTCTTACCTCCTGTAAGTAACCTGTGTTGCTAAGCAGTATTGGCCTTAACTCTCCTTACTATTACAGTACTATTACTGGCTGGAACTGTGTTTGTCACCTGACAGCATTGGCCTATTAACCAGTGTATTGGGAATATTCTGGCCTCAGTGATTTCAGCGACACAACTCTTGCAGACAGATGGTTCTGCTTATACATCTGGTCGTGTAGAGACAGATGAGACAAACAGAATCATTTTGCTAGCCAGGTACTGTACTGTCTGTGCGCTGATTCACTCGACAGATGCACAGCTACAGTCCACTGAGACTCATGTACTATTTTTTTTTTTTTATCTAGCCTGCTCCAGACCTGTGCACGTGCATCTACATTTTTGTGTATGTGTGTTTAGCTGTGAGTGCGTGCGCTTAGGTGTGTGCATGTTTGTCCTTCTGTTTCTGTGCATATCTGCCTGAGTGTGTGTGTGTGTGTGTGTGCGTGTGTGCGCGTTACATAAAGTACACCCAGGTGTCTCTCCGGGCTGTGATGTAACTCAGGTTAGTAGTCTCACAGCTGGGAGGGATAGATAACGACCGGGATTTCTACATGTGTGTGTGTTTGCGTGTGTGTGTACGTGTTCTCTCAATATTCTTTGCACTCAGGATTCGTTTTTGTCAATGAAGATAAGAGAGAGGTGCTTATCCTTGAAACAGGATGGCCATTTGACCTTGATACGGTACAAGCTCTCTCAGTATAGGCCCTTCGCTGCATGCATCAGAGGTTTTGAGTATATCTGTAAGCTGATGGTCCTGATCTTTGGCAACTCTGCACGATGTTCACACACTTGCTGTCAGAGGCTTAATAGATTACAGGCCTAACCACAAAATGGCCGAAAAACAAGCAAAATTCTGTTCAGCCTCAGACAGACAGTATTTTCTGTGTCGTTAAAGTTGCATATTGCCAGTCCCAAATTGCAGCGAGAGGAGTTTGAGTTGCAGTTTGAGTTTTGAGGGCTTCAATACCTAGAAGTCATTAAACTGCACACTCCCCAGACCTGAATGTCTTCTTCTCTGTGGCTGGAAGGAGTGGAGGAGGGCGAAGAAAATCTTTTTGCAGCAGGTTCAGCCAGCGTTGGGTTGAGTCCGGCTTTCTCTAGACAAAGCAATTTTTCACTGCTGCGAAAGTTTTGATTTGTTATTTCCCCGTGCGCCGAGAAGTTTTCCTATCTGCGGCGTCTCAATTAGGGAGAATGTGACACTCTTCTCCATTGCAGCCCCACTTCGCGATTTTGGCAGATGAGACAAGTGTATTTTTACATACAAACCTCGCCTAGTGCAGCTTTAAATACCCTTAAGTCATGTTGCACCTCTGTAATATTGGATTCTTCTGCAATGTAAATTATAACACACCCACACACACACGCTCATCTGTGAACTTATATGTGCGTGTTTGAGGGTGACAGAGAGAGACACAGTCGAAAAAACAAAGCAGAGAGAAGCTTTGGTTTTATTTTTGGGCTGTGTATGTATATGTGTTTGAGAGAGAGAGAGAGAGAGAGAGAGAGAGAGAGAATAGGCGAGAGACAGATACAGAGACAGAGCGAGCTACAAAGAAGAGAAAGAAAAAAAGAGAAAGAAACTGAAAATGGCAGATAATGACTTTCTCACTGTTCGTTCCATTTTGTCTGTATGTGTGTGTGTGTGTGTGTGTGTGTGTGCGTGTGCGTGTGTGTGTGTATTAAAGATGTTTCAGAGTAACTGTATCTTTACAGATGTCAGGGGTCACAACCTGGTGGCCTCTCCTCCAGGGGTCAAACCCATATTCCCTTCCTCTTTGATGTTCAGACGCCCTCAGTCTCCTCCTCTCCCCTCCTCCTCCTCCTCCTCCTCCTCCTCCTCCTCCCTCTCCACCTCTCACCCAGGACACAAGGAGAACAACAACTCTTCATCTCCCATCTTACTCCCTTCCTCGCTCCCTGTGACTATTTCTTTCCTACTTTTTCTTCATTTCTTGCCTGATTTATTGCTTGCTTTCTCCCTCGCTCTCACTTCTCCCCTTCGTTTCTCTTTAACCAGACACTTTCACAAAACCAATATTTTCAGCTTTGAGTGTGCGTCTGTCACAGTTCAGGTTCACTGGGAAGGAATGTCGGTCAATCTATCCGCCTGCATCTCTGTCTGCCTGCCTGTCTGTCTGTCTGTCCCAGAATATCAAACAGAGCTTATAGCACTTTTTGTTGAACTCTTGAGTTCTCTTGGACAAAAAATCTGCTGGAGTTCAAAATCTGCTGTCTGGCTGAGCAACAGCTAGTCTACTGGTCTGTTTACTAGCAGATTCTTTTGTCCTGGCACAGCAGAGGTCATTTCCTCATGGCAAAGTGTTTTACAAATTCACAAATTCACATTCATTTCACACACTCTCCCCGCTCGCCGTTTCTTTTTGTCTCTGTCTCATTTTCTCCGTTCCTCACTCTGTATTTGTGTGTCTTTGACTTTTACCCTCCCTCTTTTCTCTCTCTCTCTCTCTCTCTCTCTCTCTCTCTCTCTCTCTCTCTCTCTCTCACACACACACACACACACACATGCACATGCCTACACACACAGACACAGACAAACACACACACACACACACACACACACACAGACACATGATGCCAAACCTGATGGCTTCTCACTTGAACTTCTGCCTGAGCGGACAGATACAGTACAGGTGTGTCCAGTCCAGCAGAGACATGACTATGGGCGCCAAACAGGTGTGTGTACATGAGTAAGTGTGTGTGTAAGTGTATGTGTGTGTGTGTGTGTGTGTGTGTGTGTTACAGTCAGTCTGGGGGGCGTTTTTGACTGGAGGCTGTGTTTTAGGTTTCACTTAACTCTGACATTAGCGCCTCTCAAAGCGCCTCTCAAACTACAAACTACTACCTCTGTCGCCAGTAAATCCTTTACTATGCGTGTGTGTGTGCAGCTTGTGTGCATGTGCCCGCATGCACATGTCTTTTTGCATCAGCATGTGTACCAAATGTGTGTGTGCATATGAGTGTGTGTGTGCATGCAAGTTGTTTGTCTGTTTGTCTTTAACTTTCTTTGCATACAAGTACTTGCATGCATGTTTGTGATTTCACAGACTATAGAGAGAGCGGGGGAATGTGTGTGTGTGTGTGTGTGTGTGTGTGTGCAAGCGCTGAGCGGATGGAATAGCCATGAGTCTGAGAATGTAGCCCTGCCTTCAGCCAGAGAGCATCATGTAACTCTGGTATTTTACAAGTCAGACAGAAACAGTTGTCTCCTGTTGTATGTAACTGTGCAGTCAGACCTGTGGCTGCACGGTCCAGTGTCCGCCGGCTGGAGAAACACTTAGTCAAACAGCACTCTCTGCAGGGAAGGTCTGTCTCTTACAGGAATCAACGGCCTGTTTACGATATTCATCTATTCATCTTCCTCTGAGTTTCATCTTCAGCGTTGCAGACTTTCAACCCAACTTGCCATCGGGTCTGTCTAGAATAATGTAGCAGCAATATTTTACCCCTCAGAGATAAAAAAAAAACAAAAAAACAACTCCCTGCGGAAATGGAATTGTAATGCCAAGAAACACACACGCACACACCTGCCCTGCCGAAAGAAGAGGCTTGGCATAGAATTAGAATAGATAGACAGGATATCTCATCTGTAGACAGGCCTCTATTCCTCCTCCTCCTCTATAAGCTGCACTCAGTGCCAAAGCTATGGATTATAAAAGAGATTAATGATTTCACATTAATACCAAAGATCAAGCGTCGTATGTCTCACATAACAATTTTGAAATCTGTCAGTTAACTTTTGCAGCTTTTTGAAATGTCAATCAGTCTCCTTGGTCTCATGCCTACATTCTCCCCACTTTGTTTTACTCATTCTATGGGACTATCCATGCAAAATCTACTCTGTAGTTGCATGTTTATCTTGGCTGCAACTCTATGGCTCCTGACTTTAGGTACAGTATCATCATGACGTGCTATGCAATGTTGGCCAAAGTCATACTCTGTGACCTTGGCCAGGTCTGTCACACATCAACTATTCTCTACATGGAGAATGACTTAGCCACACTGATTTACATTACAGGGCTGCCTCTCACTGCTGATGGATGAAAATCTGCTGCTTCCCCCCACTGTTCAGTTGTGAAAGAACTGAGAAAACTTGCAATTGAAATTGAATAGATATTGTCGACTGTGCGGTTTCAGAATTACACAGTAATTACAAAGTACAAAGGATTTTGAATTCGTTTCTTTGGCAATTGGGAACACAAATGAGAAGGTTTTGATTATTGTATATACACGTAACGTGGTTAGCACACTATACATACTGTTGTATTTAGCATACTTATTGTGTCAGTAGTTTTCTGAAGCAGCTAATGTCTTCCCTCTCTATTCCCTCCAGCCAAACACCCCACCTAGCCTCACACTGGAACTGCAGCCAGATTCTTAAAGCCACTTGGGGGGTAAACATGTTAGTTCTGCTGGGTTTGCCGGGTGTTTTTTGTTATTGTGAAAAATTGGTGGACCATATTGAGTCCTCTATTTGCCAATGTGGAGCCTCAGATCCACATCAGGACCCTTTTTGCTGTTGTCAAGTCCAGGCTTATGACTAAACAGTGACCTGAGGAGCTTAGACTAGCAGAATCAGTATCATCTTTTAAATCACTTCTTTTTTGTAGACTTTCTTTTATGTGATTTATTTTCCCCTATTATTTTCACTATTATATTGTTTTTACCCTCTATTGTTTTTTTTTCTTTCGACCTTCACCCTTCTGAACTGTAATTAGGATCACAGGATCACCCAAGGCTTCTAGCTGCTGTCCTCCCTCTTCGTGAAACATGTACCATCTTTGACCTGGACATTTCCTCAGGTGTTGTTGTACTTCGCCCGTGTCAGTGATGGGCTGCCTTCGAGTCGAAGGTCAGGTGTTAGGGGTGAAAAGTGACACCAAAGGAAAGGCAGGCCGTGGATGTGAACTCTATTAGTCTGTCTGTCTGACTCGCCATCAGTCTGCCTGTCTATCTGACTGACCACCCGTCTGACGCTCTGACCTTCTGTCTGTCAATCTGTCGACTTTGTCTGTTTGCCCGTCTGCCTGACTGACCCTTTGTCTCTCCTGCTTTCTATGCAGAGTGTGTGTGCACATGTATATGTGTAACTGTATATGTTGACATGCACTACAGGTCACGTCCGTCACCTCCAGAAAGACTAAAAGATCCACTGATTCAACTTTCCATTCTAGCGATGTGGTATCATAATTCACCCAAATCCTGTGCAGAGCATTACTGGTAATTAGCCCATTTTCTCTGGCCCCGGATTTGGTGTGGCAGGGAAGTGCGCATTGGATCAGATGTTGGCTCTAAACAGTAGTCCATCATAAGATTTTTTTTCTTTTCTTTTCAAATGAATTCCCCACATCTATTACATCGCACTTTCATGAAACCTTTAACTCCCTTAGAGGCAGATAGAGAGGCAGAGAGAGAGAAATGTAAGTGTTTATTAAATCTGGAATTGGCATGTGTGTGTGTGTGTATGTGTGTGTGTGTGTGCGCGTGTGCATGTATGTGTGTTGGACCAGGCCCTGGTGTTAATGTGAACTGGATACTTGGCTGTGCCTTGCCCTGCAGCCTTCAGCCCAGGCTTCACTCCAGAACCAACTTGGATCCCGACATTCACACAGTACTGCGCTACGTCTTCACACACACATGGCACAGGGTGTGGCGAATGTTCCTCTCCAAAAACAGGCATCTTGATTCTAATAGTCAGCATTGTTTCCATTGGATGACAATGTGAGACATATAATTTCAGCAAATTTTCTGTATTCAAAATAAACATCCAACGGGGAGCTGGACACAGAGGCAGAAGGTGTGTCCAATCGTCTCATAACATTTACTCAGGAGCCAGCACAAAAGGGCGTCTATGTGTGCAGAAATTCGAGGGAAAGTAGTTGGTGGGCAACAACTGTGATCAACAGCCATTTCTCATGGTTCTGTTTTCAAGTGATCAGGTTGAAGAGGTTAAGATTTTTCTCTGGACTGGGCTTGTTGTTGGTAGACAAGACAAGACCAAAGCAAACCAAAGCAAACCAAATAAAGCCAAAGCAGGCTTAGACAGGCTTAGGCTATAGCCAGGAGGGCTGTGCTTGTGTGTGTATTGGTGTATATTGTGTGAGTGTGCATGGATTTGTGTGCAGAAAAAAAGTGTGTATGTGTGTCCGTTTGCCTGTGTACGCTTGTATGTGCTTGTCTCTTAGTGTGTGTGTGTGTGTGTGTGTGTGTGTGTGTGTGTGTGTTCATGCATATTGACCGGCAGTACTTGGCTCTCTTTTGCCTGAAAGTGTTTCCGTGTGTCAGTAATTATTATTCTGTAGGTGGTCAGGAGACACGGCCAATCCACACAGAGGCCAGAGGGGATGCTTAATACCTGTAAAGCTCTGTGTGTGTGTGTGTGTGTGTGTGTGTGTGTGTGTGGGTCAGTGGGTCAGGGGTGGTTGGGTTAGAGTGTGTACATCTTTGTATTGTTTATTTGCTGTACCATTTTATTTGTTGTACATTATTTTTTGCAGTGTTTGTGTGTGCTTTTCTGCAAGTGAGTGTGCTTGAATGAGAAAGAGATTGTGTGTGTGTGTGTGTGTGTGTGTGTGTGTGTGTGTGTGTCCAGGCCAGGGAATGGTCTATGGGTACCTGGGGATCAGTGATCAGTGTTATTAGGACTATGGGCCGACCTGTGTGAAGCTCTAGATTACTACCAGCAGCCACAGACAAACAGCCGAACACTGGACTCATTCATACTGAACAAGAGCAGAGCCTGCTGACTGAAAAAGTTGTGAAAGTGAGGGGTGTGGATTTGTCACAAGATGCAGTATGCTTTCATAGTAATTCAGTAATGGAGACACAGATTTAAACAAATGTAGCCACAGGAGAGGCACAGCAGCCATTTTCAGGCCAAATGTGGACACACAGCGATGCGTTCTCATCAAATCTTTAGAATCAGATCTCAAAAATCACATTGGATTAGGATGCTTCTGGGAAATGGGCTATGATCTGTGATGCAAACTATCACTCCATTGTTACTCATTTTCCTCTCCTCCTACTCCATCTTCACCTCTTTTTGTGCTTTCCTTTTGACTCTTTTTGATTCTTTCTCTGTTGATTTGCCTCTGTTCATTATCAATTGCCTCTTTCTTCATTGCTCACTCTTTCTCTCTCCCTCTTTGTTCCCCTCTGGCCCGAGCAAAAGGCTTCAGATCTGAGGCCTTTCCTCCTCTATGACAAAGTGGAGAGCAACTGCTGACTGCACCAGCCTGCGGAGCCGCTACAATTATCAGAGCCTGCATTTAAACTGGAAGAGCACCTCTGATGTTTAAGCCTTTTGCAGCCAGATTTGATCTTTTCTTGGCTGTCTAAACAGGCAAAAAGTGGCTTCTTCCAGTTTAGAAAGCCGTGAGATTATCAGATCTGTGTCACGTCTTTACTTTGCGCAGATCCAGACAGAGCGGAAACGCTGATTTTATCGGTTGATCCTTTCATGGTGGCAAGTGGAAGCTGGCCAGTGAGCTGAAATCTGGACAGGTGGAGCTACTGATGATAGTTACATAACCACAGCTACAGCCGATTATTTCACACATTCTCTCCTTGGCGGTAGTCATAGCAACATGGACTTAGATAGAGAGAGGCCCTTACATTTTCAATGACTTTACCATCCTGGGACATTTGTGTGTGTGTGTGTGTGTGTGTGTGTGTGTGTGTGTCAGTGTCAGCAGGATTGATGGTCCACTGGTCTGTTTCAGACAGCAGTTGGAAAGTAGCTTAGACTCACTCTGCACCCTGGAATGCTCTACTGTCCACCCAGAGACACTTATGAACATTTATGAATGTTTCATGTTTATTTAACGTTTATTCAATCAATGTGAAATAGTTTGTGTTTATTTATGTTTATATATTCCCTTTCCTTTTCCCAGCTCTCTTTTTCTCTCTGTTCGGTCTCCAACATAGCTAACCAAATTTACAGTCGGTTTTCAGAGTTCCAACGAGAGCTGAGTTACAATTTTTTGTGAAACCAACATTTTTTTTGTATTTAAGAAGAAAAGTAATCCAAAAGTAACTGAAAACAATTAGATTCCCTTACAGAAATGGATTATCTCAGATTAATCTAAAACAAGTAATCAGCCATCTGTTACGAATTACGTTTTGAAAGTATCCTTCCCAAACCTGCACTAAAAGTCATTGAATTGAAAAGTAATTAGCTTTCAATTAGCTTTCCCAACTCTGTTTCTCAGACTGGACATTCCTACCAGATTCAGAGGCATTAGTTAGATCCAAACAGGCTCTCGCCACAGGGAGTTTTCCACTGCTTTCTCAAAGGTCAGTCCTTGCAAATAGATTGGAGGGAAGCGTGCACTTTATCAGAGGGGCAGAAGACAGTGACTCAGCGGATGTTGAGCTTTGATGATCTCATAAAACCAAGAGCAAAATCTGTCGAAGATTACTCAAGTCTATTAGGTTGAATGAATCTCTTTCGGTCACATCTTAGTTTTGGCACAAACACGGCGAGGGTTAGGGTTCAGGTTAGGGTTAGGGTTCCCACTGGCCACCCATACTGAATATGTGCGTACTCACCAGACTGTACAGTAAGGTACTTTGGATGAACTCAACAAATGTATATATTGTTACATTATTATATTATTGCAGTCTTTCATCTTCTCAGAGTGTATCGTTGGCGGAACTCAGGTGAAAAGTGTTGTGATCCTTTTCTTCAAGATCATTTGTTGTGAAAGTGGGCATAGCAGGCAATTAAGAGTTTTTATAAGAGTATTCTAGAGATATGTGGCCTGACTCCTCTACATCTCTGAAAAAGTGACTTTTCTCCATTTACATGACTTGCCGTCTATTTACATGATTGATGTCCCTCCTTCCACCCTTGCAGAAGGACGTTTGAAGAGAGGGATTGATGGGTGGAAATTTACAGGCACTCTATGACTGAAGGGGAGACGGCACCAGGAGTCAAACAGTCAAACCAAAGCCATACAGTATATCTAACCAAACTTAATCCATTGAGCATTATGCAACTTTCTTAAACCTCCAGTGATTCAGTTTGTACATCTGGGGATCAAACTTTGTTGCCAAGTGCTTGTCAATAAAACTCTGCCTACTGGCTGGAATTGTAATTGTTGCATGCTAACACTGACTTATTGAACTTTCTGTCCGGAAATATCAAGAACATTTAGGGCTTTACTCATTTCCAGTGGCTCTCTGAAACTCTTTGTAGATATATGGCTCTGAACCGGGGAAGCTTGAACATTTTATCAGGAAACATGAGGAACTGACAGTGATTGTTATTGCCTTAACTCTCCTTAGCCAAGTTTCTGTGTATAGTCCAGTGTGTCTAAAAGTTAGGAACCTTGGGCTTGTTTCCGGTGGGTCGCCACACTTCAAGAACACGTCTTAACGAGCCGTGGCTCCAAGGTGATGCTGCATTTCATAAATTTTCGGTCCCAGGCTGAAAAAGCGCGAGCTCGAGGCTCACGTCTAGTCCAGATCCTGTACACCTCTAACAAAACAACGTCTCTCTGTCTATGTACGTTTGAGGTCCAGCCTGAGTTACCAGCTATCCACCACATAACAGAGAGGGGATCTGTGGGAAATCCTGCAGAATTTCCTGTTTGCGGCATTTGCCTCTGCTAACACATCAGTAGCCCGGGTGCTTGTATACGCCTCTGTATACGTTTAGTGGGTGCTTAATATGTGTGTCTGGGTGTATGTGCATGTGCATCCTTGTGTGTGCACGTGTCTTGCATGCGCATACTCGTGCACATGTCTCAACATCTATATGTGTGTGTGTGTGCGTGTGCGTTTGCATGCTTGTCTGCCTATGTGTGCTTGCGCTTGTGTGTGTGTGTGTGTCTGCATTTTATGGAAGTTTCTGGGTTTACTCTGCCTTTCATTTAATGTTTGGCTGTTTCTCTCCCGTTGTAAAATCTACACAGTAACTGGATACACATGTTATCGTGACTTTCTATAGGGAGAAAGAGAGGGAGAGAGAGAGAGAGAGAGAGAGAGAGAGAGAGAGAGAGAGACAGATGGACAGAGATGAAAACAGAGAATAAAAAGAGAGACATGATATAACCTGGAAGTGACATTCTTTCTGTGCTCAATCTCCTTTCCCCTCTTTTCTTAATCTCCTCATCTTTTTTACCCTTTATCTCTTCCCAGTTTTTTTTTCTCTATCTCCTCCCTTCCCCTCTCTCTGCTCTCTGGACTTGAGGAGTGTTATATTGTCCTTTAATGCTGTGAAAAAGAAAGAGGGGTGGAAAGATGAAAGAAAGGAGATGTTCCATTCCATCAGGATTAGGCTGCTTTATCTCAGAGCAGACGCGTGTGCACACACACACACACACACACACACACACACACACACACACACACACACACACACACACACACACACACACACAGACAACCAGTATATGCATTTTGCCATAAGTCATGAACAGAGCATCAGATGTGATATGATTATTACTGGATAAGGATAATCCTGTGTGTGTGTGTGCATGCATGCACTTGAATCTGTATGTGTTTAAGTGTGTGTGTGTGTGTGTGTGTGTGTGTGTGTGTGTGTACTGAACCGTGTGTAGATGACCAAAAGCCTGCAGAAGATAGCAGTAAGCCCTCTAAAGGATTACATGGACCTTATGTTTCATCCTTCCTTCCAAGCTCGTCATCCTTTCAACTCTCTCTATCATCTCTCTATCTTCTTTCTCCACAAAGTCTCTGTCTCTCTGTGTCTCTGTCTTCCAATTCTCGGTCATTCTCTTACGCTCTCGTCCAAATCCACTGCTTTTTCAGAGGCTCGCCAACACCAGACGATCTCAGGATTGTTGTGGGCTCCGGCTGCGGAAATTCCTGTCACATTTGATGAGATGAAACACCAAATCACTCTAGCCAGGGGGCACTAGCTTCAATCATGGGTATATACATGTAGTAATATAGTTCCACTGCGTTTTCCCCTTATCTTCTGTCGATTTTCTCTCTCTCTATTTCTCTGTCTCTCTCTCTGTCTCTCTCTCTCTCTCTCTCTCTCTCTCTCTCTCTCTCTCTGGTTGATTGCCTGATCGTTATCTGAAGCACTCTGCCTATACATCAGTTACCCCAAAGAGGATTAATAATGTTGGACTGAATTGAAATTGAACTGAACTGTTTTCTCTACATTAGTGATTCTCAATTGGTTTGCCCATTGTGTATGCTCAGATGTCCCTTGGGATTTTTGCTAGAATAAATATCAAACAAAACATTTTGCCCTCATTTGAATAGGATTTAATACCGGTGTTTTCCTCCAAGTTAATGGAATTTAGGCCAAGTCTGTTGGATTTGCTGGCTCTTATTCAAGAATACGTTTATTTGTGCCTCGTGCCTTGAGCCTTGGAATTTTGTTGTTTTGCCGAAATGCGCCACAGCACCAAAAATACCGAGAACCACAGGTTTGTTTGGTTTGTATCACAATTTCTATGCTGCCAACATGCTCTATATTTACTTCCCGGGTCTGTTTGTTTCCTGTTTTTGTATGTGCCCATCTTCTTCTTTCTTCTACCCCTCCCTCACTCCCTCTCTCATTCCATCTTCATGCAAAGTGTGCAGGCATTTTTAAGTATGAGGATGTAGTACAACCTAGGAAACTAATTTTGTCAGTGGCTCTGCTTAAGCACCCAGCCTCTTATCTCAGAACCTTTGATGGCCACTAATCTGCTCTACCTTTTTAGTCTTATCCACTTCTATCCGGCAAGTTATCCCACTAAGACTTCCCTTGGCACACTGCATTCTAAGGCAGTGTGTGAAGTGTGTGTGTGTTTGTGTTTGTGTGTCACTGATCACTTAGCACCACAATACTAAAACACACCTCTCTCCATTCCAGCTGGTCAAAGATTACAGAGCACGCACTTTACCAACACACACACACACACACACACACACACACACACACACACACACACACACACACTTCACCCATTGACATACCACACACACACACACACACGCACACTTCACACACTGCCTCAGAATGCAGTGTGCTGAGCGCAGTCTTAGTGGAATAACTTGCAGGATAGGAGTGGATGAGACTGAAAAGGTAGAGCAGATTAGTGACCATCAAAGGTCCTGGGACAGGAGGCTGGGTGCTTACTGTAAGCAGAGCCATTGAGAAAATTAGTTTTGCGAGTTTGCACTACAAGTATGACAATGCAGCTCCTTCTCTAACATTACTACAGTGAGATGCTCGACAAAAACCTTTCAGGTAGACTAATGTTACTTAGGAAAGGCCATGGGACAGGATTATACAATCAGTTAAAAAAATACAATGAACTTGTTGTCAGATTTATTCCCATTATAATGTTCGATGGATCTATGCACTGCATCTGTCATGTCTGTCTCTGTGGTCAAACTCTGAACATCTACAGCTCTGGTCTGATCCACTACAAACCCTTATTCCACAACACCGGCACTGGGTGCAGTCTTGCAGAATGTCTTCCTCTTGAACACTCTCTGAGTTTCTTAATGAACAAGGCTGTGTGCTATTTGCATGCAATATTTATGCTAACAGTGTGCTAAATAAATGTTTTAAGCCAAACCATGGCTTAAAACACGATTGCAACAGCATTTACAAGACTGAACCTTCTCTTTATTTTTGAAGTTTCTTTGGGATTTGTTATTTACACGTGTATTTGATTGTTTTCGTTGTCATAGAGGTGTTTGGGAGAGAGACTGCCACTGCCTTGCTGTGTTTTTTGTAGTATTCCCATTTTATGAATGTGCCTGTTGTCTTGTTGCTGTGCTGTTAGTATATTTAAGTGTGTTAACGAAGCAGCCTTCCTGTGTTGTTGCCCTGTTGATGAGCTGAGTTATAGGTTAACAGCTTTTACTGTGGTTTTACCACAGTGTTTAGATGTGTGTGTGTGTGTGTGTATGTGTGTGTCTGGAGCCAGAGAAGGGCACCCCTGGGCGTCAGACTCCTCATTAACCTTCTCTCCATCTTTCCACTCCTCTCTTTCCTTTTTCTGCCCGGGCCTCACATCCTTCAGTCCGCTGCTCCTCTCCCCCTCCTCTTTGAAGGCCGACATTTACGTCAAAGAATATTTTGTATTGTATTTTATTCATTCATTAAAGCCCACTGTCATCCATATTGATTTTTTTCACATTTGCCAATCTCCATCCCTGCTGAAGGACATTCCTCCCATCTAAACTGCTTCAAATGGTTGTGCTTATATCATCACTCTGAAGAACATTGAGGTACATGAGCATCATTTTGAGGCAAAGTAGATAAGGACCTTTGTCAACTGTTTTCATTGTACTGTGGATGAATAGATAGAAAGATAGGTAGACAGACAGATAGACAGATGGAAGATATTTCCTCTCTCTCTGTTTACAGTATATTTGGTGTCCTATGTTTGAAAATAATGTCCAGGACATTAATATCAAGTAGGAGAGACTGACAGTTTACAGTGATGTGAGCCAGAATTTGAACCTATTCAATCCCCAACAACAGTGTGTTTGAACTGCCAGTCCAAAAAAAACATTTTAACACAGCACTTAGAGTAAAGCTGCACAGATGCACCTCTGGCAAAGCATATGTTTCTGTGCAAAGATGACAATCCTTTGAAAAAAAAAATCTCTCTGAGCCTGGATTTACATACATTACATAGCAAAGGAAAAATGCCTAATAAAATTGACTGCTACATGACCGAGATTTGATCTTCTCTTTGCCTGGGCAAAAAAACATCAGATATGGGTTGTACAGGGTTAAGAACCAGATTTTCTGATTCAGCCTGAGATTCCCGTTTTGATGGCCTGTCATCTTTACAGTGAAAAGCCAAAAGCCACATAGCACACTCTGCAAAAAACACCAAATCTAGCAAGCAATTTTATTTTGTATCCAGATATTACAATTATTTTTCAAGTCAAATGATTTCACTTGTTCGCTTCATTTGTTTCAATACATTTTTCAAGAAATAAGTATGAAACATAAAATTGTTGCAAGACAAATTCACTTCTTCTGTTTCGAAAGAAGCTGCATTATCTAGGAACAAGTGACATTTCTTCACTTCAGTAAACTGACTTCACACAAAAACATCTTGAATAGAGCTCGATAAGACTGATTACAAGATAACAATGCATGCTGAGCTTGTTGTCTTTTACAGTGCGAGAGAAGCAGCACAACTTTCTAAAGCAACGTTACAAATAAAGAAGTCTGAACAAATTTCTGATGTGCTTTCACTCCATCAGTTTCCCAGTACAAAACGTCCCCCCGAGCAGAATGGAGTTAACTGTCAGCAATGTTGTCACTGTTGGGGGAAGAAAAGACTCTCCACTGTCTTTTATCGCTCTCTCACTCTCTCTCTCTCTGTCTCCTTTTGTCCCTCACACGCTCCATTTCTCTTTCTCTCTCTCTCCCTTTCTGTCCGTCTCTCTCTTCCTCTCTCTCTCTCTCTGCCTCTCTCTCAATCTCTCTCTTCCTGTCGCTGTCAGAAGGGAATGACGACCATCTGCAGCCCCCCTGCCCCCTGACATCTGGAGACGGGCTGAGACACAACGACAAGAGAGTGCACACACACACACACACACACACACACACTTACACACACACTTCTCTGACAAGGACTGCCATTACTGCAGTGAAAGCTGTGAAGCAGAGAGAAGAGGGGAAGAAAGGAATGAGGTGCGGGGTTGGTGTAGAGAGAAAAGAAAAGAAAGGACGAAAGAAAGAAAGAGCGGAAAGGAGGACGAGGATATAGGCGAGGTCTAATGGCAGTAACACATCATGCTACTGTTGGACTGTCACCATTAAGAATATATATTATTCTCCTCAGGACAGAGAATAATGGAGAGTTATTAAGGGGGAGTAGAGGGAGCTGGCAGATGCTTTAATGTACATCTTAATGAGGACTCAATGCTTCTCTCCTTTGGATCGCACTCCCTGGCCAAGCTGCACACTCGCACATCAGCCTCAACCTGTAAATCTGTCAATGAGGACAAATCTGTATTTATTAATTTGTTTTATGTTCATTATGTTCAGATGTTGTGATTACCTCTTGTGTTATCGTCAGTATTCTCTGTCCTACCCTGTTCTCTGCTGTTAAGATTTATCAGCAACTTCTAAGGTGAAGATAATGACTTCCAGCGCTGTATCTTGGCTGGTAAGTATAACGACCCTCTGCTTTACTTTCTTTTGATAATGAAACAGGTTTTGATCAGGGATGATGTCATGGGTTCGACGCCCACCTTTAAGGCCACATATTCACATGCTTGTCATTGAATCCATCCAGGACACTCCCATATTTCTAACCCTTCATGGAGCTGCTCTGCTCAAACTGTGCTGTTAAATTGTGTGGCCTGAATGTAATGTGTGCTTAAGCTGAAGTACACAAAGTAAATTTATGCTTGTAGGCAATTAGTATATTCTATTCTTGTATATTCTAGTATATTCTCATTCCTATTATTATGAATTAAAAAAGCACTATCCACCATCACATCTTGTCACTTCCACTCCTACAGATGTACTGTATGTATCTGTTGCAGCAGTATTTGTATGGCTTAATAGCATCTTTGCTCTCCTAGCCTCCTTTTCCTCTCTGGAGAGCATGCAGTCCATCATATTAAACCACTAACAACAGTAACAAAAGACCCAAGTTCCCCTCACTGCTCCAGTTCTTCTGCTACAGAGTGTATGCCTAATAGTTTATCCAGACGTTTATCCAGGTATCTGATGAGAAGACAACATTTCAGGAGGTTCAGGAGGGGAATACAAACTCAAAAGAGAAAGGTGGAGAAGAGGGCAGTGTGAGATGTGTGAGGAATAATACCTGGCATCCACCTACTTTTCCACCCAGGACCCAAATGTGAAATGTTGAGTCTCTTGTTTTGGGACCCAGACTCATGAAAACATTGGCTCCCTTATCATGCAAGGAACCACCAGAAGTAGGCCTGCAATCCCCTTTGGCTCCTGACCTTTAATTCAACAAACACTGGAATAATGCCTCATGGGGAACTCTATTATGCTAAATAAAATGGTGTGCATTAGAGGTAGAGAACATTAGGTCACGGTACAAAGACCTATAATCATCAAGTGTATTTAGGAACAGTGCCATATCCTTAAAAAGCAGAATGATCATATGGGACACATGTGTCACAGGTTTCAATCATGCTAGCAAAGTTTGTAACTTCCTCATATGGTGAGTATCTCTTCCTGCCTTGAACCCGACAAGGCCAGGGCCTGCCTGGATGATAGATGGCCGACCTATCATTTGATCTAATTAGAACTACAAGCTCTTGAAGTATATGAGGGATAGTATTTCCACCAGAGTGCATTTAATCAGCTTCTTCATCTCAGTCACACTTAGGGCTAATTCAAAAGACAAGCTGTTGAAGTAGATGAGGGATCATATTTCTAGCAGAACAGTTTAGTTGACTTCTCGAGCTCCCTAATGGCAGAAACGCCCTAGCAGCATTTCAAACACATGAATTGTTTACAACAGCACAACCGGCACTAGAAGCATCGAGCCCAACCACTTTGATGTGTCTGCTCCAAACTTATTCCCAACATAGGACCAAAATGGATGTTTTTCTTAAGATTTCTGGAACTGAAGTGACCAGTGACCCATTTCCTTTTGCATCTTTTAATCCAGGTGTGAGAAGTAAGTAGGCTACAGGAATCCAAACACATGAACACGAAAAAGCTAATTAACTAATTCCAAAAAAGCGTATATATGACTGCAAAATAGGTGTAAAATTTGCTGCATATTATGTTCAGATGCATGGACAAATATGAACACTACATAGTGTAGATGGTCAACTGGTTGTTCTCTAAATATAAGTCAGAAAGTAGAACAAGCCGTGGAGCAGAAAATATGTTGTTACTCATTGCGGCGTCCCATTTGCGTCTTTACAAGTGCAGAATAATTACAGTGTCGTGACTGCGATGATGGCCATGTATATAAACTAGTTGCTATCACACTAGTCAGTAGGCGGTGGGTGAGCTATGCCTGCCATGACACTCAGAAATAAGTTTAATCCAGCGTTGTCACCACTGCCACCAGGGCAGCCGTTGCATAAGCGGGTCCAGATTCCTGACTGAAGGTTCATTACAAAAGTCAGAGTGTTCCACTGAGATAATTACAGTGTCTGTCTGCCTGACCTGCAGGGCAGCCAATGTGTCTGTTCCGGTGCCTCATGTGCGCATGTCCGCATGTGTTTATGTGAATGTGTGTCAGTGTGTTTGCGTGCACACATCAAGCATCCCTCTGGGCCTGCGTGTGTATGAGAGAGAGAGAGAAAGAGACAGAGAGCAGGAGAGACAGATATAGAGACAGAGTGTATATGTGTGAGAGCCACATCAAAGAGGCCTCTAGGTCTGTGTCTGTGTGAGTGCCAGCAGCTCTTTCTTTCTGTTGTGTGTGTTTGTGTGTCAACTGGTGGCGAGATCGGTTATTTTCACAAAACCATCTTTGACAACAACAAACAGACCGACCACTCATTTAGGTCCAAACTAATCTCTTTAAGTCTCCAGAGGAAATGCTTTCTCAGCCTGTGGGACTAATTAGAACAAGAGTGACAGTCCAACAGAAAGTAATGTCCATTTAAAAAGCATGTGTGTGTGTGTGTGTGACATTCATTTTTAATGTTTAGAAAAACAGAGTGCTTGATTTATTTTATAGCCTATTGTAAGTTATTTATACTGTTTTGTTCAAATCTAGCTGCTTGTTTCTGTCACACAGCACAATGAAGCAGATCTGAGACTCTATGCCCATATATAACTTGGGTGAGCCTATCCAAATCCTTTCTCCGGGACGGTCGGCCAGCTGCCATTTTTAGCAGTTTTAGTTGAACCAGCTAAATTACCATGGCAAGCTGTGGAATGCCATTACTGTCCAATTTCAGATCTGTGTTCGCCCCTTAGCTTCAGAAATTGTTTTTGTTTCGAGGCAGAATACGCTTGTTGGAGATGTTTTTAATGTGTTTTTTTTCTCTTGTTTTTTCCATCCTTATAAGAAAAGTTTTGACATGTACCTCGGAGGCTCAAACATGTTCTATGATTTAAACATTTCCAGAGCCAGAGTCAAATTTGAAAATTTTAAGTCTTTTTCCAGGACCCAAACATAAAACAATAAACATGCTGACATGTCACTGTTGTCACAACCCATTTTGGTCCCATGCCCAGGATTAAAGTTAGATTTCATTTGAAACTTAGCTTCCAGAGCATCTGTACCAAGTAGTTGTTTATTCTTACAGCTACAACACTATCATGAATAGGCCGGGTAGTGAGACTGTCCTTCAACCGGACGACCGGGGTTAATACCCCGTGTCAGCAAGCACCCACCCTGCTGTAGTGTCCTTGAGCAAGTCGATGAACCTCTAACAACATCAGGGGTAATACTCTGTGACTGACTCTGCGCTCTGACCTCCCTGGAGGACGTGCGGGACGGAAAAGTGAATTTCCCTGGGAGGATCAATAAAGTATCACCATTATTATAAAAATTGGCACTTCTCTTGTTTCAGCAATCAAACATTTTCGCTTGTATGGAGCAAAAATCACTGCATGTTGGCAAGAAAGACAACAAAACATCTACATAAGGGTGTATATGCACACTACCGTGTTTCTTTTTAACCAGATGTAGCCCCAATCAGGCCATGTCAGTGCAAATTACAGTCAGTGTGAAATTACCATGTTATAGTTTTTCCTCATGCTTTCCCTGAGCACCTTGATACTAAACCTTTGCTTTGAACGTCAACTTTTCAGCTAAATTAGCTCAAGGAACCTTGTACTGTGCATTCACCCTAAGGCTATGAATACCATGGGAAACCAGGCCTGGGGTAGTTAGCCTAACTGCAGCAAAGAGGCCCACTAAAAAGGCTTGTGTTTGAGCTAGTTAGCACTCTGGCTTACTCACACTTTTATGTGAATGGACTTTATGGACCTGAACACTAAACTGCACCAATTGGAGTAATTGACTGTCTAAATAGCTACAGCTGAGATGAAGTCACTACAAAGTATAAGATCGTTAAAAAAGAGATACTTTAGTCCATAGGAGGCCGTTTGTTTGTGTACAGCAGGGGTTCCTAAACTTTTGTCATGGCAAATTGAGTAAATTTGTACTCCCAGGTCTAATAAAAAACACTGTTGTTCTTGTCATGAGGAGATGCACCAGAAACAGGCCTGTGAGGAATTTTGGGTCCTTAACCAAGAAGCACTTGTGCAGAGAATGATATGAGTCCTGGATCTAGGATTTGACCGGGATAGGTTTTTGAAGGCCAGTAGGGATACTGATATTTTTGGACTGAAGTTGCAAATAGCTGATATTTTGTGCCGATAGTAAACGTCTTTAAATTAGGCCGTTTTCATGTCAAAGAATGACAAGGGTTTAGTGTTTCCCCCGGAATTTGTATTCTTGTCAGGATAAGAAAGCCTCTGAAACAGCATTGAGACCATCATGGGACACTAAAACGCTCCATTAAAACCCATAATAATGAAATTCTTTTAGGTGGGCTAGCAGCTCTTTAAGGCAGCGTGACTCCCACATATTAAATGGTAGTGAAACACTGGGATAGATTACTGCCTTTAAATGAAGAGGTAATTTACAAAACCATTAACAACAATTGAATGAATAAAGTATGCTAAAAAAATAAATCAGAGGTGGATAACATGACTTAATGAGAGGCCAATGTCAGTCTAATATATCAGCAAACCAATATATCCTGGATCTGTGACTACTGGTTAAAGGTAGGCTATAAAGGGCATTCTTAATTTTACTTAACTGTTATCTATACATGAAAAGAAGAAGATAGAGTGTAGAAATAATAAGTTAGAGTGTAGTTATAGAAACAGTTATGGAGAGAAAACAAGGAGAGAGACAGACAGAGAAAAAGAAGGCAGAAAAACAGAGGAGGAAGGGGAAAAAAGAGAGAAAACAGAGTAATGGAGAAAAGGAGGAAAGAAAGGAGACGTTCCAGCTGAGCCTTTGTTATTGACATTTTCTATGCTACAGTTCTTGTGTGTGTGTGTGTGATTCATGCTGATTTAAAGCCTCTGTTAGAGAGCGCATAACTAAAGGACCGCAGGCCACCAGACGTCATGCCTCCAGGATCACCACACTGCACCCCCCCAACACACACACACACACACACACACACACACACACCTCTCTTGACCACAACCCCTGAACTCGCCGCTTGACTTCTTCAACCCTCGTTGACCCTCTCTGTCTCTGCTCTTCATCAGCTCTCTCCCTCCTGCTACTTTCTCTCGCTCTCCCAACTCTTGATCCCAACCATATCCATATCTCTCTCCTCACTCCCCTCTTTCCCCTTCTCTTCCATCTCTCATCCCTTTCTCTTCCTCTCTTCTTTCCTTCCTCTTTCTCTCTCTCTCTCTCTCTCCTGAAACCCTCTACAGCTCCTCATCCCCTCTCTTCCAATGACCCCTCTGTTCTCTCAACCCTGAAGCCAGAGTCTGTGCATGGCTCCTATAGGTCATGACTGCTGCCATAAAGATTTTTTTAGAGTCTTATGTCCAATATATAACATTTGAGGAACATTCTTTGCTTATCCACAGCACTTAACAGTGCTGCGATTGACGTTTTTCAGTACGGGTGGCCCCAGTGGGAATCAAACCCCTGACCCTGACACTGTCCTTCATGCTCCACGCTGCTTGAGCCATACTCTACATATTAGTATACAGGCTTCCAACCTTATTAGCCCCTATATCATTCTCTACCCTTCTCCTCTCACCCTTTACCTCCTTCATCATGACTCTACCATGCATTAGTCCTTCGGCTACAGTAGCCTGTTCTTTTTCATGCAGTAGAACTGAATTGTGACACAAAACCTGAAAACAGCTGGTTGCCAGATCTTTCCCTGTGGCTTCTGTCAGTTTAAGAAAAAAAAAGACAAAATTTGAATCTTTTGAATAATTCTTGCCGGGGGGCGGAGCAATAGTGCAGCAGCAATTCACTGCTGCCCGCAGTAAAAAGTGGGACTTTAATGGCTACATCTGTAGGTAATAGATCTCCAGCTCGCTAAAGCCTCCAGTCTTGATTTACCCCTCTTAACCTTCTCTCCTCCGTTTTTCTTAAACCTCTCAGTCCTTCTTTGTCAGGGCCGGAGGCTGTGGAGGGCCCAGGGTTATGACCGCTACCCCGCTCCCTACGTGTGAGATTTTCATTACTACTCACGCCAAGCTGTGTATATCATTCATGTGGACAAAAGTGGGATTTGTGTATGAGGGCTACTTCTGAACTTCTCACCCCTCTCTCTCTCTCTGAAGCCCTCAGGCCAAGTTTTGACTGAAGAAACAAAATTCCTGGTGGTAAGATTTATGTTTTCATCAAGAGAACCTTACAAGTATGGATAGTCCCGGTGGCAGCCAAACCTCTTATCCTACTTCACCCATTCAGCTACAGAGAACCAATGTTTTCACACTTACCTATCTATATCCCTGTAAATACTGAGCATTCCTCATGAGTACAAATATGATTTTAAATGACCATGGATGACAAATCAACTATTCTGAACACAACCACAAAGTCCTGGCAGAGGTCCCTTGGGTGTGGCCAATGTCCTGCTCGCTCTATCTATCTATCTATCTATCTATCTATCTATCTATCTATCTATCTATCTATCTATCTACCTATCTATCTATCTATCTATCTATCTATCTATCTATCTATCTATCTATCTATCTATCTAAAATTATATGCTAAGGGTTTGTTTTTTTACCCAGTATCCTTCTGTCCATCTAGAGGCAGAGTGCATGGCGGCCTCCAGACTGTGACCACAGATCTGACTCCTTGTATGGCTGCAGCACAGTGTGAAGGCTGTAACACTGCTTGCCCATTGCCTTCCTCTGCTCAACTGTTGTGTCTGCTCCAATGCCCCAACCTAAGACCACATAGCTCTGGAAAACCTTTTCCCTAGGTTGGTCTGCCTTACTAAAGGAAGTTTTGTCTTTTTGAGTTCTGTGTACATTATTTAGCAGTTATAACTCACATGTATGGTTTTGCATTGCAATATTTGCAATATTTTTGCTGTCTTGACTGACAAAAAATCACCCTAAAATGTATTTATTCAAGCATAAATTTCCACATCACATTTTATCATCTTTATGTCACAGGATTGGCTACTTGACTGAGGCCAAAGCAAGGGAAGCTACTCTACAGGTTCTGTTTGTGTGGCATTAATGAGATGATGAAGAGACTAATTCTGTTTTATAAAGATTTGTTTGGCATTTTTTCCTTAATTGGACAAATCAAAGTGGAAAGAGACGGGAAAGATTGGGGGACGACATGCGACAAAGGTCCTGGGCCGGATTCGAACCCAGGACATTACGGTTTAGGTAATGACCACTGTAGCACCAGGATGCTGCAACAAAACTAATTCTGTGAGGCCATGACCACATAGCCTTTGCCCAGCCAACCTCCATCTGAGTAGATAAGCAAGTTTGAAGTGAAGAATAAAGCCAACAAACTATTACATGTAAAATATTTTTTTTCTTGTAACTATCCAGCTCTCAGCCCAGTGGATCCCCCCAGGCGGTGACCACACAGCTCAACCCCCTGCTTGGCTGCTCAGCTCCAGTCTCTCTCTCCTGGCCACACCAGCCTTGACCCCATGGAGTGCTGGAGCCTCGGATCAAATAGACCACAAGCCCCGGCCCTGGTGTCCCACCTCGCCCCCAGGCACAGAGCAGAAACCTCCTCTCCAAAGTCAGACTTCAGGAAGGTTAGCTGTCATCAAAGCCACAAATCAAAAAAAAAAAAAAAAAAAATGTGACATTATGATCTTTAGAGCATCTTTAAGCCTCCAGTGATTCAGGTTTTATTCCCCAGAGCTAAATTATGTTGCTGAAAAATTCTTTCTGTCTCTCTGTCTCTCTCTCTCTGTCTCTCTCTCTCTTGTCAAACTTCTCAGAGTTCTGAGATGAAACTCAGAACTCCAATAAATTTTTCACATGTGGCCCTAATCCTCTTCTGTCGAAAACTACTGGTTGGAACTATATTTATTGCCCGGTAAGATTTTGTTATTGAGCATTTTGGAAGTAAGCGTTGCAAAGAATTGCAGGCTTTCTGATTTCAATGGCAGAAGTTTTCACAGTTAGATGGCTCCGACTGTCACTGTGGAATCAGCAAATGGGGATCCAGCTAAAACTTAAATGTTGTCCACTGTAACTGTCCATTGCCTGTAGCCTGATCCTGTACAATTAAAATGGATGGACATGACATTTCCCGGTGCTGTCATGTTACCATGGACTGTTGCAAATACTGTGATGCTTTGTTTTGTGTGTGGGCAGTGAATGACTCGCAGAAATGTGGAATATTTAACACAACTATCACTGGAACGTTCAGCTAATGCCATGTGAATTATTAGGTTTCTTAGTATCATTCATTAAACCAATGCTAATTTCCATACCAACATTATTGTAAACACATTTGCTGGCAGCCATCTTGAGTCTAACAGTCAACTGACAATTCAAGAATGCTGATTTGAATGAGAAAGCCCGCTCTATCCATTCGAGCTCTGTGCCGGACGGCCTGTCCCGGCCTTTACGCAGCACTTTACTGGCATGGGGCCTCAACCTGCTTGGAGCCCCGAGGTCATGGAGACCTGAACTGAAGGTCTTGCTTCTTCTAAGGATAGCTCTTGGCATCTTGCCCTCTTTGATCCCTCTCTCCCTGTTTTCACTTTTAGAAATGACCTTGAGAGAGAGGGAGCCTTAGAGGAGAGGTGTATAATCATTGTTTTCTTCTTTGGATTTATTTTTTTATTTGAAGTCATGTGTTTGCTTAGAACGTCCATGGTGCCTCACATGAATCCCAAGTTAAATACACTAAATAAGGTAAGACGTTGATGACAAAATGATCACGTTTCCATGACAGTAATGCATTTATGCTCAGAGATGATGTAATAGCCACATATGGAACCGGACTTCCCATTGCTGGCACCTTCTCTCCTCTCTCTCATCTCATCTACGTTGTATCCCTCTCAGCTTTAATGACAAAGTGAAGAAAGATACTAAAGGGTAGAGACTCTCATTAAGAAAAAAGGAGCAAAAACAAGAGAGATAAACAACGCGTTCAAATTCACTGATGCTGGGACCAGAGCTGTGAAAAGGAAAACGCTCAAAGCACTGGAGAACAATTCAAGTTCTTAGTGTTTTTGCCAGGACTATCAAAGCGTTTATTGAAACATCAAAGCTGTAGAACAAAAATGAATGCATGATGCGTGTAATTTGAAAAATAAAAAAAATGTCTCAGCATGCTGGTCTCATGTTAGAAGTGCGAGTTGTTTACTTCCTCAAAACCTGACTCAGCACTCTAATAGTTGGCCTAGATGCAGTAGCCCCTAACCCCAGGGAGCGAGAGAAATTATTATTCTTTTTATCTCAGTGGGAGAGACGAGTTTCTAGCCAGCAGGCTTTGACTGCCAGACTGGACCCCATGGCTCTTACTGTCTACCTGCAGCCCTGGAATGGACAGTAGGTAGGACAGAGACAGGCAGACTCTCATTAAGGCAGTTAGTAAGTAAGCCACACATTCATTACTTCCATCCTTCTTTCCTTCCATCCTTCAGTTGGTCATTCGGTCCCCAAGTCAGCAATATTATGCCTTCCTTCACTCCTTCCTTCTTTCCTTCCTTGGTTCCTGACTTTGTTCCTTCCTTCCAACAGTATGCCTTCCTTCCTTCTTTCATTCATTCATTCATTCAGTTGGTCACTCACTCCATAAGTCAGCAACATTATGCCTTCCTTTCCCCTTTCCTTCCTTCCTTCCTTGCGTCCTTCCTTCCGTCCTCCCTTCCTTCTTTCATGCCTTCCTTCTGTCCTCCATTCATTGATTCCTTCATTCATTAAGGGGTGCCGGGTAGGTTAGGCTATATAGAATAGGTAGATTGTTTGTCTCGCTAAATCTGCTCCTACCTACCTTGTGTTTTTCATCATGCTGTCCTACAAAATTTTGTTTACCACTGATTGTGTTTAGTTAGACCTAGCTAGACACACTCTCTGTAAAGCCCTCTGAGACATGCTTGTGATAAAGGGCTATATAAATAAATAAACTTGAAACTTGATTAAGTTGGTTGGTCACTCAGTCCATGAGCCAGCAATAGTATGCCTTCATTCATTCATTCATTTAGTCAGGGAATGACCCAGCCAATTCCTTCCTTCCTTCTTTCCTTCCTTCCTTCCTTCCTTCCTTCCTTCCAATCAGTAAGCCAGTCAGTAATTCGGTTACTAGACTCCAGACTACATTCCAATATGGTGATGGGTATTGTAATAGAGTGGGTTGGGAGTGGGCCTAATGTTTTCTACAGCCACATAAGAGCTGCAGTAAACGAATGGAGCATGAGAACTGTTAAAGACTCATAGACCGATATCTCCTGCAGACACACCACACACACACACACACACACACACACACACAGCAAGTCTTGAGGGTGGGGCATTACTGTGCTTACAGGAGACAACAGCTGAGGAGCATCAGTCTATTTCTGTTCTCCCCTAACCCTATGCTTTAGTTTCACAGAAGGTGTGATCATTATGGGGGTCCCTGCTGTACCTAAAGAGGAAGACAGGACACTCCCTTATTAGCTGCCCTAACCCAGATAACAGGAGAACTACACATATAAGCAGGGAGGGAAATTTACTGAGTCAACTAGCCCATGTCCACTGTTTGTTCAGTCTGGGCTTGTGCTTTAGGCTTTAGGCTACTAACCCACCAAAAAACTCTGAATAACTAATAATTGAATGCAACTGAACACTGAATGTCCAAAAAATTAGGGACACTTTCATGCAGTGCACTGATGAGGTGAATCCAAGTGAAAGCTGCTATCCCGTATTGATTTCCCTGATTAAATCTATACCAATCACAAAGGAGGAGACGTAGACAAAGAGAAGCAGACTAGTTGAAGAAGGATTTTAATCTTTGAGACAATTGAGATGTGGATTGTGCAAAAGAGGCTGCAACTCAATATCAGGAGGATGCTCCTAATATTTTGTACATCCAGAGTCTAAGGATAAAAGGATAATACTGTTCAACACAACAAGGTCACTTTCTCTCATTTTGCGGTTAAGTCTTTCTGTTTTACCTCTCAGCTTCCAGAAAGCCCCTCCTTGGTCAGACCGTTTTGCTTGAGCGTCACTCTCAAAGTTCACTTCAGTCCAGTCCCCTTTCTATGCTCAGACACACACTCACACACACATTCACTCTCACTTTAGACGCACACACACATTCACACAGCGCCAGACGCGTCCGCAAATAGTCCGCCTGCCGCTTCCAGCGCTACTTTGCTCTTCAGGAGACGCGCAGGACGACCTGTTGGATTTTATCACAGGAATATTGATGTTTTGTTCACTGGATTTCACTAAAGTATTTTGGGTTTAAATTTAAGTAGTTGCTTTTCACTTTTTTCTTCGCTCTCTTTTGTGATATCTGAGGTGACAACTTTTTTGGAATCGTTTTCTCAGTTCAGCAAACACGGATCTAATGGGTGAATAAACTGGCTGATTAAATATGCAATTGCCGAACCGCGCTGTTGGATTTAAATGAGCGTTTGATGGGGGAAATGAATAATTCCGAGAAATAACTCACTCCTCCGGATCAAAGGATTTCAAGGTATGCTCTTATCAACCATGACAATGCATTACAATAATCTGTTCATCTCTAAAGCGTCTTGCTACAGCGCATAATTCACTTTTTTTCAACTTTAAGTTGAAAAGGTTATGGTTTTTGGGAGTTGCAGCGCTACAGTTGGTTTGAATGGTTGAAGTGCGTTTGTGCGCTTGCGTGCGATTAGACAGATAAATCGAGAGAGAGAGAGAGAGAGCGAGAGAGAGAGAGAGAGAGAGAGAGAGAGAGAGAGAGAGAGAGCGAGAGAGAGAGAGAGAGAGAGAGGTAACCTATAAAACGCCCAGGAAAGGAGGAGAATGAACCCAGAAGCCTGGAGCCCATGGGTGGCAGGTGTGTGGGTGCTTGTCGGTTTAATTAACGGCTGTTAATCTGTCATTTAAATTACCTCCATCTCACCATCATGTGCGTTAAAATTTCCCTGACGTCCAGTAGCCACTGGAGATGGGCCGGTTGCCTCTCCTGTTTTCTTCTCCCTGTTGTTATTGAATTACCGTATGTTTTTTGAGAAGCATGTGATTTATATGGTCTACATAAAATAGGCCTAATTTAATTTCATTTGACTTCATTTGATTTTGATGCGGATGTGCGTCTGTGCGCAGTGGCAGCCTAAAGGGAAGTCTTTGTACGAGACAGTAGCCATCAGTATCTGTGGGCTGTAGAGTGGTGTGTGTGTGTGTGTGTGTGTGTGTGAGAGAGAGAGAGTGAGAGAGAGAGAGCGAGAGAGATGCCATCTGAATTTATACTGTGATGCATTTTGAAACAAAAATCTCCTCATCTATGGCTCTTGACTTCCTTTTCTCTTTGCCAGTGAACGTCTCAGTGTAGCTTCTGCACCTGCGGGCTGAAGATGTATCGGAGCGTGTGTGTGCTGGCGGCGGTGCTGGCTCTCGTGCTCCCGCTGGGCCGGGCCTGTCCCAGAACCTGTAACTGTTACCAGGCCAGCGAGGTCCACTGCACCTTCCGCTCCCTGCTCGCTGTACCGCCCGGCCTGCCTGCACACACACTGCGCATAAACCTAGGGTAAGGCAACGCTCACACACACACACACACACACACACACACACACACACACACACACACACACACACCACTTCCAAATTACATGTTATTTGTAGAAAGTTTTGCATTACCACAAATTTCCAAAGTTCTCTAAAAGAAACAAAAAGTACAGAACCTAAAATGGCTATGAAACGGTAATGGTTTTACTGTGGCAAAGGATATGTACAAGAAGGAGAGCACAAACCTCTGCCAACGCTGAACAATTCTCTAACTTGCCTTTACACCCAAAGACATCATTCCAATCACTTAAATTTTAAGTTAAATTGATTTTTAACACTGCAAGCATACAGTTCGATTTTGGAATCAAGTCTCTATCTACGTGAGTGTCATAGTTATGATTAAAAAATGATAATTATCTAATGGCAGAAAAATCTAATCAATTGTTCCTTGGCCTAAAGCCTATCTGCCCACCAAATTTGATGGAAATCCGTTCATAATTTCTTATCCTGCTGACAGACAGACAGACAAACAACCTCATGGGCAAAAACATAATCTTCTTGGTGGAGGTAAATATTATTGGTCGTCATTGACTGATGATGTCATTAGTTGATGCTGCTGCTTCTGTGCTCTGGTAGGTTCAACAGCATCAGCAGGATCCCTGACAATTCACTGGCTGGGCTAAAGAGGGCGGAGCTTCTGATGCTCCACGGCAATGACCTCCACCAGATTCCAGACGGGGCGTTTCGAGACATGAAATCACTACAGGTAAACAGGAAGAAGAGCAACAACGACAACAACAAATCCAGTTCCAGACTAGGCGTGTCAAGGTGTTAACTGTTCCAGGAGGAAGCCCTGGTCCCAATGTCTTAGACACAGAATCAGAATGAATAGAGAGGGAATCCCATTCAAATCAAAACTGTGGACAGTCATTTCAGCTGGTACAGTTATATATGATATCATGATAGAGAAACGCCAACATCTTCAATTATACAGTTTTTCTTTTTGCATCTTAACAAACGTCGTTTCCCAGTCAATGTATGGAAAGTGCGTCTCTGTCCTGGGACCAAACCAAACCATCTATAGTGCGTTGTGAAAAGTCAGAAATACATGCCTGTTAATTTGGGAAATTAATCAGTATTTCCTCAGGTATTTAACCTTCGACTCTTTGGAGATGTTTTGCGGGACACAGATGTGAAAGTCAAACCAGGAGCAAGTCTCCACAAAGTTTACTTTCATCCTGCTCCATCTCCCCAGGCAGGGAGGACCATGCATGGGCTTCTGTACTACAAATGTGCTTTACTGGAGAAAACTCAACTCTTAAACATGTACATATGTACAGTATGCATGCACAGCCCCTTAAAAGAGTTATGACATCTGAATGTTAGTTCACTGTTTGACAAAGAGCAAATTTAACAACATGAGTAATGTAGGGTTTACACAAGATCACACAACCATATTACAAAAGTCTGGAACGGAAGCCACATTGATGTGTGCCTGAATCTTGATTGATGACAAATGGATGCACAAATCTAGGAAGCATTTAACATTTGAACTCTGCAATCAGTATGCAAATCGATATGACACAGTTTAGTGTTTGTCCTCATGCGATTCTGTTCAGATTTTTCAGCAAATTTTCCTAATTTCTGTATAAGTAATGCATAATTTATGTCCGTATCATCATTCTTTTCACTGCTCGCTGACAGGAAACATATTGGACATTTTAGCAGCAACCTGAGGGCAGAGTTAGCAGTCCAGGGGGGAAGTGATATTACTCAACCGGCGATTATTCCCCTCAGCTCCGAGGCAGATGCTGATATATTTGCCATTGTGTGATAATGGGATCCATATTTCCATGTGTTGACATCTTCACGTGCTATATCTGTCAGCAGCTGGAACTTTTCCAGCTAAGCAGTCTCCCTGGAGAGCAGATTTATCATAAATCTCAGAGAAACAGTGTTCCACAACCCGGTTTCCATGGTGTGTCTTCTGAAATATTTGGTGGATTCTCCACACATGACAAGAATAACAATACTGTATAGCTACTAAAGAGTCTCCTTCCCAGGATGAAGGACTACATTTTTTATTTGAAAAAGTTTAAGAACAGCAGTGTTATAATGTCCCTTTAGTCCTCTCTGTTTTGACCTGATTAATTTACAGCATGGATGTATGGCTGTAGTGGGAAATTTTCTCAGTTTCAGCATAGGAGATTGTGGGCCGCTGTAATGTTTTTTATCCTTACATTTTTGCTAAAATTGACACAGGGTGCATTCAAGCATTTTTGGCTACAAGGAAGATGTCACCCCTCTTCATCCACACTCAAATCACCCCCTGGTCATGTGGATGAATGTCACGCAATTCAACTTATAAACAAGTTGTGTCCCCTGACAATCTCATGAGCATGTATTCTGCTTCTGAACAACAGCTCGCCTCTCCACTTCCCCTCTTGTCCCCGATTTTGAAGCTGAGATATAACATGCTGAAGATCTTCCCCCGCATTCTCTCCTCTCTCCCACTTCAACTCTTAACCAGAGACTGAGGAAAATCTCCATTTATTTGCTCTTCTAAACCCCCCCCCCGCTCTCCCCAGATATTAAAGCTGAGCTATAACAAGCTGAAGGAGATCTCTTCATCTCTGACCTTCTCTGGCCTGACCTCCCTGCTGCGCCTCCACTTGGACCACAACCTGCTCCAGCACATCCACCCCCAGGCCCTGCTCCAGCTGCCTAGCCTCAGGCTGCTACGTCTGCAAGGGAACCGGCTGCATCAGCTGCACCCTCACAGTCTGTGCACGCTGTCCCTCCTGAATACCTATTACTACTCGACACTCAGGTAAAATTTAACACTTGAAGTACATGATGTAGTAACCACTGTCGGGGGGAAGCTACTTTGAAAGTCTAGTTTTATAAGCTACCTTAAATAACCCATCTGGCTTGTCACAGAGGAATGTTCACTTTCTTTTGTATGTGAAGTCCATCACTCCTACATTTTCACTTGGTGAAATCCAAACCAAACAATCCAATCTGGGTTCTTCACAGAAAACAGTGGAAGGAATGTTAACTCTCTGTTGTATGTAAACTTCAATAAATAGAAGGGTCTTTGTAACATCTGACTTGTACAACCTTAATTAAAGGAGTAAATAAAAAATGAAACAATAAATAAAAAGTAATAAACAACTAAAAACACAAATCAAATTTGAAGTTAGTTGAACTACCATCAAGCTACAGCAAAATGTAATTAAACTAGTAGTTTACTAGTGAAACTACTCCCAAAAACGGATAATAACGTGATACTTTTGATTGATCCCTGCAGTCTCAAACGGAAAATTAATAGCCTGATGGAAAAGTAAAATTCCTATCATTGGTTAGTGATATATAGGTGAATACCCTAACTTTTAATACTAGCTACACCATCATCAGTCTCTGCTCCATATGTATTACTACTGCATACTGAGGTAAACATACAAGGTATACAAATGGATATATAACTTGGGCCTGATGATGATGATGCTGAGAATGATAGATGGATGATGATCTCAGCCTGATTTTCTCACCTTTCACTCTCACTGCCCCCTCCTTCGTCCTTTCATCCATTCCTCTATATCTTTCCTGCTACCTCTCTCTCCTCCTCTCCCTCTTCCTCTTTCCTGCTCTTCACCTCAACTCCTCACCCCCTTCCTCACTTCCTCTTCCCCTCCCTAGACACCTAGATCTGTCCAACAACAGTCTAACCACTCTGCCCAGAGAGACGCTAGTGACAGCGCCCCTACTGGAGACTCTGGTGCTGCAGGCTAATCCATGGAGTTGCGACTGTAGGATGAACTGGTTTCTCAGCTGGAGTCTGGCTCACCCAGGTGACTGGCATGTCTGTTTATGAAATTTTCATTTGTTTTCACTTGACATTTTATCTCCCATTTGCAGCCATTTGGTCTGCCTCCAAGCAAGTGGTTTCATTCAATTGGGGATGCAAAATGGTGAAAGTTAAAGCAACACGTAGGTAATGCGAGTGTGACTGGAAGAGAGGAAGGGGACAGTGAAAGATGAATGTGGCGAATGGAGGGAGAGAAGACTAATCTGTTGGTGATTCCAGTCTATGGGCTCGACATGATGATAAGCAGTCTATATGCCTTTTAATATTGTGTCAGATCCAGCTAGATGACAGAAAGCAAGGCTAAGTTTACTCTCAGATACAAAGCACCACATCTGGTTTTGTTGTCTTAATACCTTTGACATCTTTCCACCTGCTTTTCATCACACTCTCTTTCCTGTCTCTCCTCTAGTCAGTCGTTTGGCTGTGATAGAGATGTGAAAGAGGGTTGGACCGTGAAATGTGTCTCATTGATATGCCAGATTTACCTGCTGTGACTAATCTGTGATGACACCATTGATGTGTGCAGACAGCTGAAATATAGGCTAATGAGTGCTGTGTAATAATGAAGCGATGCATATTGCTGATTTGTAAGCAGACAAAGCAACCATATGTAATTAGTTTGAGATATAAAGGTTGATGAACAGTTAGGAAGAGCTGGCATGACTAATTTATGACACAAGTGATGTGTGCAGATAGCTGAAATGTGGGCTAATATGTTTGTGTAGTTGCTATGATGTGATATACAGTGGATAAGCCATAGGCGGCCTATCATAGACTGCCTATCATGACATAATTCTGATCGCTCTCTCTTACTTTCTCTCTCTCTCTCTTTTTTAATTAGGCTTAATGAAATGTACCAGAGGTCCTCAGTGTCCAGTCTGCGCCTCACCCAATTCCCTTCAAGGGCAGGGCTTGCTCGAGCAGAGTGACCTATCCTGCTCCTCGCCCGTCATCTCCTCCCCGGGAAGAGACCCACCTCTTGAGGCAGACCTCAGTGAGATCCAACCAATTGAATCCTTCAGAGAGCCTTTAGGCACCGCCTCTCTGGCTCTATCTGACCAACAGGGGAACAGCGTTGATCTGAGCTGCAACATCACTCACTCTACCAACTCCCCGGATATTGCTCCTACTCCTGACCTCTCCCTTTCCTCCTCTTCTCCTCTCTCCCTCGCTCTGGCGCTCTCCCTGGAATGTCCCGTGGAGAGAGAGAGCTACGAGCAACTTTGGAGGATCCTGGCTTACTACAGTGAGACTGCGGTCCGCCTTGAGAGGGAGATCATGCTGAGTAAAGCCCCAGCTTTGGCTTACCGTTACAGGCAGGCAGCAGAGACAGAAGGATACTACCATACTGGAGTCAGAGTTTCAGTTAAAGCCAAACCACATTGGCTGCTACAGCCAGCTATCAGCATTCAACTTAACAGAGCGCAGTCCAGCGGACACAGAGTTCAGCTTATACTGACAACAAGAGTGTCTGCTCATCCTGACCCTATTTCTCGCACCTTGCTATCTTCCTCCTCCTCCTCATCCTCCCCTTCTCCTCATCCATGGGTGCTGATTTCAACTAACCATACCACCACGGCTCTGGCAGCAGTAGCAGGCAGTAGGGTAGAGCTACCCTGTCCTCTTCTCAGTTCTGGTAACCCCACCTTACAGTGGATTCTCCCAGATGGATCCAAACTCATCTCCCCCTCCAGCAGCCCAGATGGAAGGCTCCGGGCCTCGGCTTCTGGTTTACTTCTACAGAAATTGGAGCTCTCGGACGCTGGGCTGTATCATTGCGTGGCCCGGGTCGGTAGGGACGTAGATGTTCTCCCCCTGCGCCTGGCAGTGGAAGAGTCCTCTGTTCCACCTCCTGGAGAGCAAGTGGGCCCTTCTGTCACTGGAATGGTTGGGGACCCTGTCAGTCTGCCCTGCAAGGCATCTGGTTCACCAACACCTCATGTTAGTTGGGTGTTACCAGATGGGAATATAGTACGATGGGGCTTAGCTGTGTCGGGTGGACTCACTATACAATCAAATGGGACTCTGTCCCTGCCTCACCCTTCTCTGAATGACGCCGGCCAATACCGTTGCATGGCGATCAACCAATATGGCGCTGACTCACTTTCCACGCAGCTGGACTTAAACCCACGTCGCGCCCCACCTATCAGGACTTCATTTCCCAGAGGGCCACAATCAGCTGCTGGCCGGTCAACCCGGATACGAGCCCCATTGCTACGGCAGACTATGGTGGAGGAAGGGTCAGGGGATGGAGAAGAAGAAGAAGAAGAAGAAGAAAGGATTCCTATTGCCAATAAGAGGCGTCCAAGACCACCCCAACCCCCCCTAAACAGACGTTATCCAATCGGACACCCCCGAAGACGTGGGCCTGTGAGAGGGGGCCCCCCAAGAAGGGGAGGGGGGGCAATATCCACCACTGAACAGAGAAGAAACCGCTTTGACAACAGACATAGAGTTAGCACAACCAAACAGAGGATAGACCCTCAGAAATGGGCTGATCTACTGGCTAAGATACGCCAAAGGACCGCCCTCAACAACACCAGTGATCCAGTCACAGCGGGAGAACCCACACCTGAACCAATAGGCAGAGAGAAAGGTCGAGAGACAGGAAGACATGAGGGAGAGAGAGATGAAGAAAGAGAAAGAGGAACTAGAGTGGAAGTGGAAGAAACTGAAGAAACTGAAGGATCATCTATTGATGACGTCAGTCTACAAGAGGAAGGCCTGCACCCTGTTCATTCTGTGCACACAGAAACACAGACTGACAGAGAGACAAAAACAGACACCAAAACAGACACAGAGATAGAGAGAGGCACGGAGAGGCCAACAGAAATCCAGACAGACATGGAGAGAGAGAATGTGACAGAGACACGCACACAGACAGAGAGAGAGGGTGACACTGGTCCACAGACAGAGACAGCGACAGAGACACAGAAAGACCCAGCCACATCTAAGCCGATCTCTGGAACCAATGAAATCGTCCCAGAGCCAACAGAAGCAGACGAGCGAGGAGCAAACCCTAATCCATCGAGAACCAGGCCTCAGAGCCCCCGACAGGGAGTCTACCCCAATTTGGTTCCCAACTCGCGCCCCCAAAGCCCCTGGAACGCTCGCAGGAGGATCGGACAGCGGAGACGGATCATCAACAGGCCCAGGGGGCGACCTTTGACCCCACCCCAACCTCTCCCTGACCCTACGACCCTAGGATCGCAAACTGTGACCCTTGACACCACCACCATCCCAACGGATACTTTGTCTCTGCCTTCTACAACCACTTCTCCAGCCACTATGTTGGCAGAGAGCAACCATATTAGGACTTCTAGTGCCGCTCCAAATGGCTTGGAACTGAATCCTCTGTCTCCCTCTGTTTCTCTCTCTCTCCCTCTGTCCCCTTTTGAATCCGCCTCCCCCTCTATTTCCTCGTCTTACTCCCTGACTCCCTCTCTATCCACCACCCCCTCTCCCTCCTCCTCACATCCCTCCACTTCCCAGACACACACAGACACGATGACTCACTCAGTCAACATCCCAGACAGTGTGGAGATTGCTCTCGCACACACACCCACACACACACCCACACGCTCTCATGTCGCGATGGCACGGACACACATGCCAGCCACGCAGACACCCGCAAGGACACATACGCATGGCACACAGGGACACACACCCTCAGGCAAACATGTTGATAGACCCCCAAGCAAACACAGTGAGGAGCTGGAGAGGAATTTGTCAGGTGGGCCATATGTGTCTCACTCCTTCACCCCTCACTCATCGTCCTCCTCCTCCTCCACAGTCCCCAGTACAACTACAACTGCCACCACTGCTGCAAAAATCACTACAACTCCATCATCCACTCTTAAAATTAGCACTCATTCCACTAGTACTACTAGGAGCACTACCGCTATCTCTACTACTACAACTAGTAAAATTACGATTCCCATCACCACCACTTCAACTAAGATTACTCCCACCACTACAACTAGAAGAACTATAATAAATCCCATCACTTCTACTACTACTACTACTACTACAACCATTACTTCTACAACTACTCCACCTTCTAGTACAATCAGAAGCACTACAACTAATCTCACTCCTATGACTACTACTACAACCATAATTATTCCAACTTCTAGCACTACCAGAAGTACTACAACTGTTACTACTGCTAGTACCACAACTCCTATTCCTACAACTACTACCCCTACTACTACTACTTCTACAACTATTCCTCCTACTACTACAACTACACCCTCAACCACGAGAACTACCACTAGGGCAGCTACTCCTATTACTTATACTAGTGCCAGTACTACTCCTACGACTACCACATCCACAAGTACCAGAGCATCTTCCAGAGAGAGGCCGAGCCCGGGGCAAGTTGACTCCAGAGGGAGGCCTGTTTCTGGGGTTCCAAACCAGAGCAGACCCCTTCCCGACTGGAGGAACCCTGGAGCTAATTCTATTCCAGATTCACACAGCAGCAGGCCGCGCCCGCCCTCCTCTCCTTCCCTCCCTGCTTCACCTGGGGTGAGTTAAAAATCTCTTTATATGACCTAAGATAACATGCCATTTTGTGGATCATGCAAAGCACATTACAATACCATGAGTGGATATATTGCGACACCAGAGGGAACCCAGCTAGACAGGACCACAATTTGTTCATTGTTAATTTGTTAGTTCATTGATTTATTGATCTTTCCCCCCCATTTTTATGTTACTTATTTTCATTCATTCATTCAATGGTTTCTTCAGTGCTCTCTTAAATGTATGTAGTTTGAAATTCATCTATATACAGCTATTTATCTTTGTTGTCAGCTAAGTGGAACCCAAATTAGCATTTCTTTGCTAAGTGAGTTCTGGCCCAGAAAACAGCAACACACACACACGACACACAAACGGAGAGTGTGCGAACCCTCAGGGAAAAGCTTAGCAGAAAATGCACAATAGATCTGAAAATAGTTTAATCTGTATCCAGATGACCTGCTATTAAACCTTAGGGATGTTTATAACAATTCTTCAATTTCATGGATTTTCCAGAGTGATGGCAGAGTCCCTGTAAGATCTAAAGAGGAGATTAAAAACATGTGTTCCACAATCAACAGCATTATGTGCTTTCAGAGCCTAATCCTAAGGGATTTAAGATAGTCAATTATTAATTAATTTGCAGAGCTCTGCTGGCAGGCCTGTCCAGACCAACCCACTGGGTCCACCACAAGTGAGTAACTCTAGATCTAGGATCACAGCGATTTTATATTGAATTTGTGATCCTAATACAGTACAATGAATATAAGAAGGGTTTCCAAAATATTATTTATTCATTTTGCTTGATGTGTTTGCTCGATATTACAAAAAGACAAGTAATTACATCATCTAAATTGCAAAGGTCAACGGTGCAAAGATCCATAGTGAGTTTACTTTAATTCCAGCATCATTTTGTAAGAGTTGGATATCTCATTTTGGAATAAAACTCTTCATACTGTTATATCTAACATTTCTTTGGTTAGCTATGGTATTATTACCTCTGCCAATGAAGTTGGAAGGAGGCTATGTTTTCACCCGTCTGTTTCCAAGATATCTCAAAAAGTTACTAATGGATTTGAATGAAATTTGGTGAATATGTAGCCCTTGGCCAAAGGATTAGCTGATTCGATTTTGGTGGTGACTAGGATCTAGGATTTCCACCATTAGATGATTTTTGTTTTTTAGCCATAACTATTATACTGCGTTCAAAGTCAGCTGCTTAAAAAGCATTGCTTCTTGTGTTATTTTGTTGGAAAATCAAGACAAATAATAAACAAATTCAAACCTTTATAGAAGTTGCAGCTTTGCAAGTTCAGTGTTTGCAAAGGTCTGTGCTCTACAGAGTGCCTTCTAGTTATCACTTTTCAGTCACCATTGATCATCATTGATTATTTTATTTGTCACTATAATGTGGTTTCTAAATCTTTGTCACAGGTCCCAGTTGTGAGATCCAGACCGAGGATCACAGACCCCCATATCAGGACGGTGTCGGTCCCAGCAGAGAGCACAGCCAGGCTGGCCTGTGAGGCTCAGGGAGAACCCAAACCCTCCATCACATGGACCAAGGTCTCCACAGGTACACACAGTCAGACAGACACTAAGTCAGGCACACATTCATTTCTGCACACACACATGCACTCTCTCTCTCTCTCTCACACACACACACACACACACACACACACACACACACACACACACACATTTTTAACAAAACTGCTCTTGCATGAATCTATGAATGACGGCCGAGTTCAGTTTACTTTTATTTCATCAATGTCTTCAGAACTGAAACACTGAATAACTTTCTGCATTCATTTCTTTAACTGCAGCTAGTATTTAGTCATTCTGTCTGTCCCAAAAAAAAACCAACTTTACTGCACATGTGCCATTGTGGGACACAGCCATAAAGACTCTTTTGAGACCGATCACTGCATCACTTTGAGGGTTAGGGTTAGTTAGTCAATTTAGCACTGCCATTTTGTCATGCATGCTGGCTTCCCCAAGTGTCAACCTGTTTGCAGCTTACCACAAATTACGTGCTTGTTTACAGTAATGTCCAGTCTGTTAAGAAATAATTAAGAATGAATTCTCTATTATTAGCAAACTAATAAGAGTTTCTATTTACATTCTGAAGTCACTGATTTGAAAGGAAATCACGCTCAGCCTCAGTATGTACTGTGACGGCATGAATACTCACACATACAGTCGATTTTACACCGATGAAGTAATTCAACACCCATTTACACCCAGCATTACGCACTGGCATACATACAATGGGCTTTTCTTAAGCTTGCCATGATGGAAAAAACACACTGCGAGAAAGTAATGGAAGATTTTGTGCATCGCATCACTGAGTTTACTTCACTGCTGTGTCACTCTGTGTGTCCCTGTCCCTCCTTTCCTCTCCGTCTCTTTCTCACACTCTAACTTTCTTTCCCTATTTGTCTCTGTTTTTCCCCACTCGCTCTGCTCACTGCTGCTCTCTCTCTCTCCCTCCCTCCCTCTCTCTCTCTCTCTCTCTCTCTCTCTCTCTCTCTGTCTCAGGAGCGGTGATGTCACTTCACTCCAGGGCTCAGCGTTTTGAGGTCCTGCCAAATGGCACCTTTGTTATCCAGAATGTTCAGCTGCAGGACAGGGGGACGTACATCTGCAGTGCACACAGCTACCTGGGCCGTGACAGGTAACAGCACTGATACCAGTTATTAATATTAAAACACTATTCACCATTAATTTATAATGATCATCGTTTGCAATATTTACAATAATTAATTATGTAGACCTAAGGGGAACTCTCACTGCATGCTTATTATATATTTTGTGTTGTTTCCTTTTCCATGCTGAAGAAAAACTTTTTTTTTGTGAAATAATATAGGTCATTTTGAGAGACATACTTAACTCCATGAATATATAGAATTCAGCTTTTCATGTGCAGACACAGCTACAAATCCTATTAAAAAGGTTTTAAGGGGACTTAAGACATATGCAACGCTTTGTATATGACATCCATCTGAGGCATTTGATTTGTTTGAAATATGCCATATATATGTGTCTGTGTAACTTTATTAAAACATGATAAATCCCCATATGGCTTGTGTTTGTAACAGTTTGAATTGTTTTAAATGTGTTTTAGGTCTATACTAAATGTGTGATATGAAATTTGTGGTGTGTTTCCATCAGAAATGTGTGTTTGAAATGTTTAAAACTTGTGGTATGTTTCGATATTGAATGCGTGTGCTTTATGTTCTTACGTGCCAGGATGCTCACCACCCTGGAGGTGTGGTCCCGCCCCCCTCGGATGCAGCTGGCCAGTTACAGAGAAACTACCATTCACCAGGGTGGGGAGGTGCGCTTGGACTGCCAGGCGGACGGCGTTCCAGCCCCTCTGCTCTCCTGGGTTCTGCCCGACCGCTCTGTCCTGACCCCTGCTGACCCCTCCCGCGGTCGGATCACCATGCAAACAAATGGAACGCTCCACATCTCGGTAACGTTACCTAGCGACCGGGGCGTGTATCGCTGCGTGGCCTCCAACTCGGCGGGTGCTGCCAGTGCCTCTGTGCGCGTGCATGTGTCCTCGTTGCCCCCGGTGATACAGCAACCCCGAGAGGAGCGCTTGGTTTTGACTCTGGGGATGCCTGTTTATGCCCACTGCTCTGCCCGGGGCGCCCCGCCTCCGACACTGCGCTGGCGAATCCCAGATGGGACCCTGGTTCGTCCATCCCAGTTTCTCCATGGAAACCTCTTCGTCTTGCCCAATGGGACGCTGCATATTCGGCGACTCGGGCCAAAGGACGCTGGGAGTTATGAGTGCACTGCAGGCAATGCTGTTGGAGCTGACAGGAGGACAGTGAGGGTGGACGTGGGAGGGGCAGAAAGACAAGGAGGAGAAGGAGGCAGAGTAGGAGGAGCAGGGAATGGAGGGACAGGAGGAGCTGTTACCACATCCAGACAACAATCTCCTTCATCTTCCCTCCCCTCCTCTCCCTCGTCTCTCCCCATCTCCCACTCCAATCCATTTAACTCCACCAGACTCTCCCCTCCATCTCCGTTTGATAGATCCAGGACCTCCCCGCTCTCCCCCGGCTCTTCTCGCTCCTCTCTTTATCCTCACCCACCCACCTCGACTAACTCCCCTCTCAAAAACAATAAAGCAGTCAGCGCCTCCCCCACACACTCCCCCAACTTCAACCGAGCTAAACTCCCCTCTCTCTCCCCACCCTCCTCTCTCTCTCCCTCAGTCCCAACAAATAACACCAAACTCTCACCCCCCGTTGTCAACAATGCGAGACTCACCCCTTCCTCCCCTACTGACAAAAGCAGAGCCTCCCCTCTCTCCCCCTCTTTGCCCGTCTCCCTCCTCAGTAAAGCCCGTATCGTCTCCACCTCGCCCTCCATCACGATGGTCCACTACGGGGGGATTTTGCAGCTCCACTGCTCAGTATCTGGCAACCCATCCCCCACCATCATCTGGAGGACCCCCAACAGGAAACTGGTGGACATGCATTTCAGGTACAGGTGGTGCGCATGTGTGTATGAGGAAGAGAGAGGTGTTTATGCGTGTGTGTGCATCGGGAATGCTGTAGTTTTGTTTGACAAAAATGTAAATGTAAGTAAATATAAATATGCATTAAAAATGTGCAATTGCAACTTCTGTCTTGCAGTAATTCTGCTGGTATTGTGTTTCTAATTGTGTGCATATATGTTTTTGTGGTGTGTGTGTGTGTGTATTTGTATGTTTGTGTTCTAGTTTTGACCGGCGTCTGAAGGTCCATGCTAATGGCACCCTGTCAGTCCAGGCGGTGACAGAGAAGGATGCTGGAGACTACCTCTGCATCGCACGCAACAAGGTCGCCGATGACTACCGCCTCCTGCGTGTCTCTGTGGCTACCAAGCCTGCCAAGATCGAGCCCAAGCAGCCGTCCAATCAGATGGTGTCATTCGGCGGGTCGCTGAAGGTGAGCTGCCAGAAAAAGAAAGGAATGCTTTATTCTGTGTCTCAGCTCCCAAAAGTTATGTTTGTTCCGAAAACAGATAACAGTTATGAATCAAATTACAATTTAATTAGGATTATGAGAATGCTTATTGGTCTTCTATCACTCTTCTATCACCGGACAAGACTGCTGTTGTACTGGGCACAGGGTAAGAAATTTCAGAGGGTATTTTTGCCCCTTGCCCTTGATCTGATTTTGGGACATTTTGGTTCCTTTCAGGGGCAATTTTATTGAACTATGAAATAATACATTGGCATTGCATATTGGCAAATAAATACTCAATGCAAACAGCAGATTTGCTTTATTTTAAATCATAATATATCACAATCCCACACTTGTTTTCCACTGCTGGAAACTTGCGGAAGGCCTTACAAAAGAGGATCCCCAACCAGTCCATCTTCCATCCCTCGATTGTTTAGTTTTTACACTATTGGTCGTTTTATTGTTTGTTGCAGTGGTTTGTGTGGGTTCGGCATTTTGTTCTACTGTTGGCTGCGTGGTGCCAACATTTTCTACTGCTTCAGGCTGTGTGCTCGATTGTTTTCCAATCAAAAGTGGTCCAGTTTTCTCATCCAACGCACTGGAAAAAACTGCTCCCACGAATCACCAAGGGTGGAGATGGAGACAGTAGTTGCATTTGCACATTAATATTTGACAACTCGGTGAAAAGAATGTGAACAGGGTGAAATACAAAAAAGGGGAATTTTTTGTCCCTCATTTTTAATTTCATGGTCATTTTATGAACTTTCAAGGGCATTTTTGCCCTGAGCCCTGACTGGTAACGCCCAAGGATGGATGTGTCTAACTTTGTGGGTGTTACCAATGTGTTCTTTCTTTTCTATTTTCTACTGTGACTGTGAAAAAGTTGAATACACGTATAACACCTTCTGACATAGAAAACTGCAATATCTGCAGTGATTCAGCTTTCATCACAATGAAAGTCACATAGCCCGGCACACAGGAAGTCATAACAACCATTTAAAAGCAGCAGCATTGCAGCATTGCAATTGAGTATTGATCCTGTTCCCTCCAGGTGGACTGCCTGGCATCAGGACTGCCTGACCCAGCTGTCCGTTGGAGCCTTCCAGACGGGACCATGGTGAACAGCGTGTTGCAGGGGGACAGAGGAGGGCGAGCACGCAGGCTAACTGTGTTTGACAATGGGACATTACTGGTTCCAGCAGTGGGAATGAGAGAGGAAGGAGAGTACACTTGTTATGCCGAGAACCAAGGAGGGCAAGACACCATGAAGGTAAGAACAGAATTTCCTCATGGAGACGAATTTCATTCATATCTTCAATCAAATTAACCATGTTAATTTATTCATTCAATTATGCTTTCATTCAATTGATTTATTGCTACCTTGATTTACTTTCATGTCATTTACTTTTTTTAACCATTCATAAATTGATTCATTCATTATTTCAACTGTTCTCTGTAATCGTTTTATTTAATCAAAACATGCAATTAAAAATATTAAGCACTGAAATAACAGTACATACTCAGAAAATATACTGCTCAATTCATTCATTCATTCATTTATTCATCCATCCATTCATTAATCGATTTATTCATTCCTTTAAGGTCAAAGTTAAGGTCATGATGACTTCTCCACCAACCTTCACTGATGACCCAACCTATCACATCATCAAAGTGCGACAGGGAGCCACTGCCTCCATTCGCTGCCGGGCCACAGGAGACCCCGCCCCGACAGTAACATGGTTCTCCCCAAGCAGCCGTGTCATCCCACGAAGTTGGGGTTCCGGTTATTTTTTGCAGCGGGTTGTGATGGTGTCAGATGGAACTCTGGAAATCCGTGTGGCCCAAAGGACCGACGCAGGGAACTACACCTGCCGAGCGAGCAGCTCAGCCGGGGAGAGCAGCAGGGTGGTGGGCCTGGAGGTGGACGCTCCTAACCATGGACTGAGTAGCAGGATGGGGGGAAGTGGAATTACTGTGGGAGTCAGTGGAAGAGGTAGGAGTGCTAGCAATGGGCCTGGTAGTGGTCACAGTAGTAGTAGGTCAGGTGACAATATTGTTAACACAGGGCTAAACAGGGCTTCTCCTCATTATGGATTTACCAGTGGAGTCACAAGCAGACTTGGTAGTAACAGCAGCAGCAGCAGTAATAGTAATGATAGGGTAAGAAACACTGTACCAAGTACTGGCATTAACATAGCAAACAGTGGCTTTAATCCTGTCAGTAGGACTGCCAGTAGTATTGGAGTCAACGGGCCTAACAACGGAGTTACAACACGACTTGGTAGCAGTGTAATCAGTGTTGGAGTGAGTGGGGCTAGCAATATAGCTATTAAAACAGATAACATGGGAGTAAATAGGAATGGACCTGGCATTGCAAGTAGTAGTAATAGTGTGGGTAACAGTCACAACACAGTTAGAGGAGTTAGTGTTGGTGGGGTGGCCGGGACTAGAGGTCGGACTAGTAACGATGGTAGCACTAGCACAGTCTATGGTAGCACAAGTGGTACTTCTAGTAATACTGGAGTTATTAGTAGCAGTGCGTCTAATAATGGAGCTGGTGCTAGCATACTGCGAGGAAATGGGTTCAGTAGGAGTAGTAATGCAGGAGTGACTAGCAGTGGTACTAGTGATACTGGTAAAAGTGCTAGCAATACAGGTTCTAATAACTCTGCTAACACAGTGGTGGGTGTGGTAACATCAGTGAAGCAGCACGTGGTTAAAGGCCAAACTGTTCTTTTACCGTGCCCGTCCCACGGCTCCCCTCCCCCCCGTCTGTCCTGGCTTCTGCCTGGTAACGGCGTTTTACCGGCTCCTTACTACGGCAGCCGACTCACCGTATACCGGAATGGCTCCTTGGAGCTGCGGGGCGTGCGGCCGAGTGATGGCGGGATCTTGGTGTGTGTGGTGAGAGGAGAGAGAGGAGAGTCGAGGATACAGGTGGAGCTGGTGGTCTCTGAGACGCAGGAGGAGGCCAAAGCTCCACACAGGGGAGCGGCTGTAGAAAGACCTGCGCCGAAAAGTCCAGTTTTATTTGAGGCAGCTCGCTCACCAGAGTCTGGTCGCTCCTTAAGCCCACAACCAGTGTTACCTGAGACGCTTCCTCCAAGAATCCCAGTTACTGAAAAGCCTCCACAGAGAGCTCCATTTTTACCCGCTGCACCTCGCCCAGCAGGCCCACCCCTCCGCTCAAGTGTCCCAGTCTCAGAGCCAGTGGTGAGCACCAGAACAGCCTCCCTGGTGAGCATCATTAACGGAGAGAGCCTTCGCCTGCCCTGCCCCGCTCCTCCAGCCCCCGGCTACGCCCAAGGCTCTCTCTCCTGGACCCTGCCCAGCGGCAAGGTGCTGTCCCGGGGCGAGAACGACGACTCGGGCCAATACTCGGTCCTGGGGGATGGAACGCTAACGGTCCAACAGGCATCTGTTTTCGACCGCGGCTCCTACTCCTGCCGATCCACCAATCACGACTCCTCCTCAGTCTCAGTCGTCACGGTTCCTGTGATTGTCATTGCCTACCCCCCACGCATCACAACGGGCCCCTCCCCTGTGACCTATACACGGCCTGGGGTTGCCGTGGAGCTGCCCTGCCTGACCATAGCGACACCCCGGGCGACCGTAACCTGGGAAACACCAGACATGTCACAGCTGAGGGTGACGGGTCAGGCGCGTATCTATGGCAACCGCTACCTTAGCGCTCAGGGTTCCTTGGTGATTCAGAACCCGACGAGTAGGGATACAGGATTTTACAGATGTACCGCTAAGAACGTGATAGGAGCTGACACCAAGGCTACCTACCTGCATGTTATATAATGGAGTGATGCGAACACATGCCCAGACATGCATCTGTGCACACACACACACACATAACACACACAGAATGCACACATACACAGACATGCATACATATGTGTATGTAGCACACACAGACACACTCAAACACACACACACACACACACACATGGATGGACAGAGACGCCACCAAAGACTGTTCCATACTGGTGACTGTTAATGACTTCCTATACTGTTAATAGGATGTGTCCCTCATGCCCAAAGGAACTGCAAATCTCAGTGCAGGAGATACTGTTGAACCGAAGAAAAGACTCTACTAATATAATATATGTCTCATATATGTCTTTTTTTAATGTGTGTCATTTCAATCCTTGTGTTTTTATTGTTTTTATATCATGAGTTGCAAGATGCTCTGCAGATTGTGAGTGTCATGCGTTTGTGTCTGCAGATAATCTGTGGATGGACTTGAGGAGTGACAATAATGAAGCATATCACGTGTTTTAATGTAGCTGATTGTATACTTAACCTGTTGTGCCTTATGTTGTCTGTTATATAGGCCTATAAACAGTTTTTAAATGGTGCTCATGCCAAAATACAAATGCAGCATACAATGCACAGCACATTTTACATTGCAGCACAAATCAATATGTTGCAGTACTGACTAGACTGGTACATGTGCTGTTTTTTGAGGCTGAGGTGATGCAGCAAAGAGCACAATACCTGAGCGATTTAAACGCCCACAGTTGTACCGATGGACTATTTCAGGGAACAAAAGCAGCAGCTACTGTTGTGCTATATCAATCCAAGTAATCATAACAAAATCTATAATACTCTTTATTGCTATATTTTTCTACGGCACTGGTTTTCAGACTTTTTCTTTGGGGCCCTGCATTATAAGATATTTCCTCTAATGACCCCAAACTAATTTTGCTGTGTATTGTTTTGGCATATTTAACTACATTCTCTCTGTTTCCCTGCCTTCTAGTGAAGTTCAGTGTAGGGCTAGGCAATATGGACAAAATTAATATCACAATAATCCTAAGAAATTATTTAGATATCAATATATAACTTGGGCTCATAAACCCTTTCAAACCCCACTGGACAAACTCAATAATGCATGGTGGTGAAGCTAAAAACAAAGCTGCTTTTCTTACTGTAGCTCCTAAAAAGTTGGCATTTTGAAAATATGAGGTTGTCATCCGACAGTGTTACACAAAATAACACATTAAATAATCAAATTGCATTGAGCTGCAGCGTAACATAAAGTATGACAAAACTCTAATTTTCAAATAATATCCCCTAATGTGTTTCAGATCTCATTTTGTGAGAGATTTTAATTAGTATTTGTATTTTACCATTAATTTAGACAACAACGATAACTCAATATCATGATTTCATCACTATGATTCTATTGAAAGACGATAAATGCTAATACTGAACTATTGGCCGGCCCTAGTTCAATGGTATAGGTGGTAACCACATACACAAATCTGGTTGCCTTGCCAAGTGTTATATATCTACACCCATTCCTCATTAAATTTGCAAATCGTTGGTGATTAGCCTTGCTAAATGTCTACCAACCCAGTCTTAGAACCAATTTTGTTTCTAATTAAACAAAAATAATTGATGTCAACTGATATGTGACTAATGGCCACATTCATCATGAGAACATGCGACAGTAGGTCCTTGTGTTGTGACCGGGGCAGAATGACATTACTGTGTTCTGCGCATTTATCTTTAAACACTGAAGTACAGCACATTGTTTCACGGGATCACTGAACAGTCTGGACACCACACAGCAACACATATGGAGGCTGTTAGTCCTCCACAACTGTCTGCCATCACATATGTTAATCAGCAGAGTGACATCATCACATAATATGATTCTGTGTGTCTTGGTGTATAATTTATAAAGTAATCTTTTTGTTTAATCTGTTTTTGCAAATGCAGGTATGAACATCCAGCATTTTGCATTTGGCACATAAGATTGGGACCTCAGTCATGAAAATGTTTGTGGGTTCATCTTATTGGTGAAAATATTCACAATTGAATGATGCTGCACACACAGTTTGTATTGATAAACTACATATTATGACAAGAAGATTGGATTTTGTTGTTTGAGCTGTTATGTAAATGTAGCCTTGAAGTTTTATTGGCAGCCTTACTTGCATTGTGCTGCCTACTCCTTAACATGATAAAGGAAGGCTTTAGCATCTTAACACACCCGATCACTTTCAACATCAGTTTCTCCAGAAGAAGTTGGGAACCCATTTAATCTTCCAATACTCAACGTTTGGGTCCTGGCCCAGACAAACACTGTCCTACCACCACCCATCTCTCATTCTCACAGCCTTAACACAAATGCCCAACAGAGCATCTTATTTACATCACTGGGGCAGAACTCAATACAGCGCAAAGCTTTCACATAAACACAACATTAGCCAATTCTTTGATAAGTGATATTTCGAATTATTTTCATATTAAAGTCAGCATAAATATGCGTGTGATTCCAGAGCCTGCCCTAAGCTCATGTATTAAGCTAGAAGCTCATGCCAATCCTGTTTCCATAACCTCTTCTTTGATGTTTTCATGTTGTCCTTAAATTATTTGTCTTGTAAAGACTCTGTTGTAAGACGACAGGGTTTTGTGCTTCTTCGTCATAAAGGGAGAGATTACTACTATGGGTGTTTGATGTCTCACTAGCCATCGATGAATGCTTGCTATATTTTTATCAACAACTTCATTTTATAAATAAAAATTGAAAACAATGCCGTGTGTTTACTCCATCAAATGTCAACCGTTGAACTATAGCTATAAATAGAGAGAGAGAGAGAGAGAGAGAGAGAGAGAGAGAGAGAGAGAGAGTATGCTTATTTGTGTGAGAGTGAGAGAAGAAAATACATAGTGGCAGTGCGAGAGAGAGGAAGGAAACTTTTTCTAGAGTATATTATGGGAACAGAAACCCCTTATCCCCAGCTTCAGCTGTCAAACCAGGAAATGGGGTCTTAACTTTAGATGAGACACATGTTGATGACATCATATCCCCCTCCCTGGGAAACGCAATAAAACTCACAGCAGCCTGCGGTGCCAGCATAGCAACGACACACACCACCCTGCGCTCACACCTGCCAAGTGCTTTTTACATCGTATATTCTGAGTCCAGGACTATCCTTAGCCCTTTCGGCTAAAAGTAGTCACCCGGCTAATTTAGCACTTTTCCACAGTCCACCAGTTAGCTCAGGGATACATTTTATAATATTATTGTTCATGATGCAAAGTTGTGGTTGACCCTGCTGCAGGGTTAGCTCTGGCCTAAAATCAGGCTTAGTGCTATTTGGAGTGAGTTTGTGCCTGTGAGTTCGTTATTCTGTGAAAAATGCTTCTGTAAATACAAATACAATCAATCTAAACCTCCTAGGAATGGAGATTGGTAGAATTACAGAAATGTTCAGAAAATTTAAATAAGTCAAGCACTACAGATCCAAAGCTTATGTATATGAACATTGTGCATATACGGTATGCATGAATGCTTATTAAAAGCATTGTCTTTAAGTAAAAATGTAAAGTTGGGCGGCTTATCTGTATCTTCTGGAGGGTAAAGTGCAGAGGAAGAACATAAGGATGCTGTTTTGTGCGGGCCTTCTGATTGGCTCAGTTGTTTTCATATTTTGTCTCCTTTATAGTGCTGGAACATTTGCATCCACCTTATAGTACAATTTACACACACTTTGTTTATACTTATGTGATTTATTTCAGCAAAGAATTTACTAATTCCTCCCTTGCTCTTTTTACTTATTTTTGTACAGTTTTCACAGTAATACATAAGCATTTTTCATCTATTTCAGTTTCACCGTAGCCCTTGAAAGAAGAGGCTTGCAGAATGGGCACCATGTTGTTGGTAGGAGTGGATTGGCTGCAAATATATAGCAAATTGCCAAGGAGTAGGAGTGTGCAGCTAAGACGGTTAGAAATGAAAGCTATTGTGGTCTTACCACGTCTGTCATATCTTTTATTCATCATCGCCTAGCAACCACAATATAAGCATTAACCTACATGTCAGATGTCTGTACACACATGTGACGCCTTAACAGATTTGTCATGTCAATTCATTCTGGTAAATCAACTACACTCCACACTTGATGATCATAACATAAAAACCTTTCATTGACATTGACCTACATTTCAGCAATCTGTGCATTAGCGCTGTCATGAAAGATTAATACCATCATCTACGCTGAAGAATACATTTTCTAATGCATGGATGAAAAGGCCTCTAAAACAACACTGAGACCATATGATAGAGAACTCTCTTTGAAACCAATACAAAGTGGTCCTTTTGTCAGGTTGACAGGTATTCAAAGGTTATACTGGTGCTAATACTGGTAGACCCATTATCTTCCATATCAGCCACCTGCAGGCTTCAGCGACATTGTAAATAAATCAGTCCGCCTCTACCTGGCATATCAGCAGTACACGGTACACTTTGTAATACAAAGCAGACACTGTTGCTACATCTGCTCACATTTTAGTCGTACACATCAATGGTGTCATCACAGATTAGTTATGCCAGCTGAATCTGGCATATCAACAAGACACATGTCACGGTCCACCCAGCTTTCATGTTTGTATCACAGTCAAAAGACAGAGACAATAATTAGTCATCTGTTTCTGTGTGTGTGTGTGTCGTTTGTGTGTGTTTAAATGGAAAACAGGCAGTCCAACTTCTTGTATTTTATTGAGCAAAATTCATTTTCTGGAGGCAGGGAGAAAGCAGAGAGGGCTGCTGCATAAATTGACCACAATCCAGACGGCGGCCTGGCCAGGAGAGGAATCCCATTATCCTTTGCAGTGAACCACACACTGAGGTGGAAGATTTCTTTCAAAATGTACTCTGCTACTGATTAACTACAAAAATTGTAATCAGTAACGTAATCTTTGGATTACTCACATTCAGTGATGTAATTGATACGGCGATGAAAGCATTCTACCGCACACGGAGAGGCCGCAGACCGCCTTCATTACTTTCACATCTTTAATGTTGCTGTTTAGAACAACAATATACTCTGGAGCGAAAAAACACATTTTGCCTCCATGCTTCATCAGGTTTGCTCATCATGAATGTGTTGTTCCAATGTATTTTTTTCCATTTTGCTGCTCTAACGGAAACATTAATGATACGAAAATATGAAAAGGGTGTGAAGTCTTTTGGTGTGCAGTAATAATGATTATATAATTGGAAATAATTGGATATTTATTCCTGCATGAAGCTGCACCTGGGAAAAGCATTGCGTGCACATGGCATCTACAACCTATGATGTCAGTAAAGTGATTTGTTTACCTTTTCATTACATTAACTCTAATCTGGAATGCTAAAAGAGCAGTTATTCCAATGAAATACTACTATCATTATCTACAACTAGTATCTATTATTTCACTTATGTAAATTAATGCCTGTATCTATAATCTCACATTCAAAATGTTTTTTTTTCCTCAATAATGTAAGATAAGGCAATTATTACCTTTTTTTCTCTATTTCTGTCAGATCTCTATCACTCTGTCGCTATCAGATTCCTGTAAACCTATTACATGTAATCTATTACTCTCCTGATGACATATTATGTTGTATTTAGAAAAGTTTTCTCTCATTTCTCTTTGCATTTATCAAGATAGCAGGGTGATTATTTTCCTTGGATGCATATTCATGAAGGTCAACCTATACAGAACAACTCGCTGATGGAAAAAGAGAAATGAAGATAGCGGGGGAAAAATCCAGTAACGGTCCAAGGCGTTTGTGTGTGTGTGTGTGTGTGTGTGGGAGGCAGTATACTGTAGCAATTATTTGGAACTCATCTTCGAAGTCATAACCTGGGCTTCAGTCAGCAGTTGTGATATACATTTCATAGACGTGACTTAATGGGAACACAGATGGCGACTTAATAGGCTAGACTCACGTGAAGACATAACATAAAGCACACGTATGCATAAACACACACAGACAATCACACACACGCCTCCGTCCTTTCTGTATGGCTGAATACACCTTAGCGCCATAACGATAGCTGTGGAAGAAATGGCTTGGAAGAAGAACTCCCAACGTGAAGCGGATCTGTCAGCATCACACATTCAAAACACATCTCATCACACATACTTCACGCAGTGATATCACCTCTCGCAACCGGCTGTGCTTCCACTATCCCACCGGACCATTTGCAACTGATTTTAAGGTTACAGGGTTGAAAATGGAGAATTTTATTCAATAGTTGCATGGTGACGTTCCTTTGTTGAGTCAAAATGAAACCATGAAGAAGACTGACAGGCCTGCATGGCTGTGGGCCGGGTTTTCATGTCCGATTCTCAACTGTTTTGCAACAGATTTTTATGTCGGGTTAAGAAAATGCTTCATATAATTCAAGCCTTTCCAACAGTGTGGGAGGAGTGTGTTATGTGGGAGAGGAAGCTTTGATGGTGATTTGAACGTTGAAAGCTTTGACCTGCTGATAGTAAATTATGTAACCAAAAAAATCTACTGTTTTATTGTAAAACGCTGGAGTTAATTAAAAAGATGGAGTGCGGATCTCTTTACGATTTCTCCGACTCCATCTTGGGATGTTTTATGGGTTTGTCCACCTAGTTTTCAAGAAGGACTGTTCCCTGCGGATAGAAAGTTTCATAAGCAGTCCGCAAGAACCCAGTTCAGCTAGACTCAGTTCACTTCGCTTCGCGAGGCATGAAGATTGTTTGATTTTGGCAAGCAGAAGAGTGGGTAAGTAGTGTTAGATGACTTCTTTCATTGTCAAAATGCTTTATGTTTAACAATGAAATGTATAAACATAACCAAAATACCAAAAAACTCAATACTCAAGACGCTCAATAAAATATGGTTTGATTAAACAAATAAAAAGCCAAACCAGCGGACCTCTGATCAGCTAAACCCAGTTCGGAACTGCCGAGTTCAACCCGGTGCATGTCAACCTTAATTTGAATTAAACTGAAAGTCAGTGACCTCAGCATCACGTTTTTACACCAGGGGAGAAAATGAATAAGTATCCCACACGAAATACTGCTGAGAGCAGATTTAGGGCGTGTTGGGGTGCAAACAGGTCAGCTGAGTGAGCTCGCATGTGTGGGTTTATACTGTGTGTGCTCTTTTGTGCTCATGGAGGTGTGTGTGTATGTGCGTTTGAGCATGTACTGTATGTTGGCATGTGTGCTTGTACTTGCATGTGCTCGTTCATACGTGTGTGTGTGTGTGTGTGTGTCTGTCCGTCTGTCCGTTAGGGTGTGTTGGTCAGCTGTTATTGATGCTGTCATGTCAGGGAGTCTCCTTTCTCAGGAGAAAAGGCTGACTCATGGGCTCACTGGCTGGCCTACTTTTACTGGGACTGGAAACTGGATCACTGCAGGACACACACACACACACACACAGAGTCACACACACATCTGCCCACATGTATGCACAAACAGACACACATACAGTATAAACCATATACCACAGGTATGAATTGATAAATGCATTTGTGAGCACAAAATATTGTAGACATACACAGAACGCACTCTCTGTTCCACCCAGTCATAGCAAATGCCAGCGACACACACACACACACACACACACACACACACACACACACACACAAGCACGGCTACTGTGCGCCAAGACATGCAAACCTTGTCCAGGTGCACAGAACAAAAGTCACAGTTAAATCACGGAGCGACAGATGAGTCGGTCTTTGTCTGTTTGGTTCATTTATTTGAACAGTCTTTGTTAGGAGTTAGACTGCAAGGACTGTCAACAAGCCACAGCAGTGGAAATATTTGTTTGGCTTTATTTAGCTACAAAAAAGAAAAGAGCCTCTACTTGATTTTACATGAACAATCCAACCCAGAACAAAACGCACCTGTACTTCTAGGATCTCAGACAGTTCAGTCAAGATTTATGAGTAAGACATCACAAGGTAGGCCTTGATTCTCTGGCTTTTAACTTTTAAGATAAGAAGATTATTTTAATAAAGTCACCAAACTGGAAATGCAAATTGTGGTAGATTTTCTTCTTGCTTTATTGATACAATTCTAGCTTTAAAAGGCCAATGAACAGATACATGCCCAACAGAGCTCAGAGGGCCAGTATGAGAGGTAATGATGCAACTTCAACAGAAGGCTATGGATTGGTTTTCTATTTCTGCAGTAAGAGCATCATTGTTATATTTTATAGACATCCAATGGTGACCCCAAAGAGCAACTCAGATTTACCTATATGTTAGGCTAATTACCTCAAAAAACATACAGTGACTTTAAGTTTGGCTGATACCAAATCTAAAATCTGTAAAATGAATTGAATTTCAGTTCATTTTCAGTTCAGTTTACTTCAACATGGAAACAACACACTTAGAAAATTATTTTCACAACTTGGTGAAGCTCTTCATTTGAATGGCAGATAACTAGCTTGCTACTTTCTGAGGGAAAATTCAGCTTCCTTGTCCACCAGCTAGTGTGTAGTTGTCTTTCATAATAGTATGCGCTCAGCACACTCTCTCATTTGTAAAAGCTGTGTAGTACGACACACTCACACTTGTGGCATCTTGTGCATCTTTGTGTAGTGCAGCAAAACATGACACAATTTTCAATATCCTTATTTTATCTCTTTGTTTACTATTGTCATAACTAAATACATAACTTGTGGCCAAAAGTCTGATTGGATATCATCAACTGTGTAAACACTGGCTGAACTTAAAGTCCCCATACAGCTGCACTAGGCAAGATTGTTCTGTAAAAAGACCCTGATCTTTCAGCCCAAACCACAAAGTTGGGCTACAACAAACAAAAGCATTCCACCCCCCGCTAATTGAGCCAACATAGATTTGCCCAATTTTCCCAAATTAAATTTTGGTGTTGCATATGGTCACTGGTGGGAGATATTCTCAGTGCAGAGGAATACAAAACGTAATATGAAAATACAAAACAGCAACAAGCGAGCGCTCTGTCCAGAGAAAGCTGGACTCTCCAACGATGGCTGAAGCTGCCATGAGAAGATTTTCTTCACCACCTCCTCCAACCACCCACTAAGAAGAAGTTAAGCTCCATGAGGTGTGCAGTTTACTGTCATCACATTACACGATTTCTGGGTATTTAAGTGTAACAGCAAACCGGGCCACCGGGCCGCCAACATGCAAAGTTGCCTAGCGCAGCTTTAAGTAACTTCAAATGTGATGGAAAAACTTTTTGTATCCAAGGTTAACATCAGGCATGTGTTCTTTCTTTGCTGTTTCTAGGGCTTCATTATTGCTGAATATTAAATAAGATTTGTACTGAGTTGCCATGTTGTTACATCACCAGTGCAAATCACCATGTTAGGTCAATGCAACATAGATGATCAGATTAACAAAGATTTTGTGAAACCACAGCTGTGGACCTAAGAGAGTCTTTTGTGTGTCCTCATATTTTCCATGAAGTAAGCCTGCTTACTGTTAACTGATGATAAAGACAGTCTGAATACCGGGGGTGAATTCACATCCTGAAGGCAGCTAATATTGAAGGTCTGCTCACAGAGTCATGTCGAGGTGCTTCTGGGAAATCCCAGCCCTAGAAAGACCTAGACACAGTCCGCTCCCCTCACCAATAAACTCCACTGAAAGAGGCAGATAGGAAATCTCAAATTTATGGAGAGAGCATTGCCTGGGAATATTGCAAAGGGGAGTGTTGCTATTGTCATTATAGCTCAATGATTTAGAGAAAAAGTCCATAAAGTTTTACCAAACTGAATAAATTCTGTGTCGCACTGGGACCCAAGCCCATTAAAACAAACCAGTCCTGCTGTTTTGTAGGAGAACCCCCAGAAAAAAGCCTGCAAACCATTTCTGGTCCTGACTCATGGATTAAGAAACACTGATTTAGTGATAAAAAATCTTGTATCTCACACCCTAAGATGCACAAGTGCACACACACAGACACACACACACACACACACACACACAAACACACACACACACAGATAGCGTTGAAAACACTTGAGGTTTGGTGGAACATTTTACTCGATGAGTAATTACAGACATAAATTGTGGAGCAGCTGTGAGATGACCACTCTTTACTGATGACCTGACAAGAGGAGCACAAACACACACACACACACACACACACACACACACACACCCCAAACCTTTCCCCGAACCCCTCCCCAAACGCACGCACACAAATTGCACACAACGCACACACATGTACACGCTGACACAAACTCATTAGGTGGCAGAGATAATGAGACATTTTCATTTTTCTAGCAGGTGAATATGCCTTGGGTGATCTAGGATGGAAAAAATTACTGAATTATGGCGGGAAATGAAAAAAAAAAAGGAATGAAAGAATGCATGGATAAACAGACACGTACGAGGAGAATTAACGAAGCAATAAATGAGCAGATGTAACTTTATTATATGTGAAACAAACACTGATGATTTATGAGGGAGGGTGGTGCTTGGAGAATTCTTAGAGAGTATAAAAAAAACACAATATTGGAACAATCTGAATGAATGAAGAGAGAGGGAGTGAAGAAAGAGCGGAGGCAAAAGTAAATCCTGTAATCCAGGTGGACGACTGAATGACTGAATCAACAATTGAATGAATGAAAGAGAAAATAACTGAGAATAACAGAGAGAGAGAGAGAGAGAGAGAGACAGAGAAGAGGGTGCAGACTGGGGATGAATGAGAATAATGACCAAGTGGAGAGGAACGGATCCAACAGCGACTTCAAATGGCGACCGAGCAGCGTTGATTTATGAGCGTGTTGGGATGTTTGTTCATGAATGACGCTGTTGACAAGGAGAGACAAACAATGCTTGTCTGAGCTTTCTGGAAGTCATTATACCACACTGACACTGTCGGTACTGTTTACCCCATAGAGGAATAGTGAAATAAAAAGCAGAGGCTAACAGAGAGATAAAGAGCGAGGCAGACTGAGAGAGAATCAGACTGGGAGACAGAGAAGAGGGCGCATTTGAGAAAAGAGGACAGAGAGGGGAAAATACAGTGAGAGCCGAGAACTGAAGGTGGGTGAAGATGAAGAGAAAAGACAGAAAGGAGGGGGAGCAGGAAGAGATAGAGGGAGGAAGGAGGGGATGGAGAGACATCTGGTTTGTGTCAGTGACAGGTTACAGGCAGATAGCTGGGCTTAGAGAGAGGAGAGAGAGAGAGAGAGAGAGAGAGAGAGAACACATACGACTAGGAAGGAGAATCAGAGAGAATGAAGACAGAGAGAGAGAGAGAGAAAAAGAGGGACAGAGACTATAAGAGAGAAAGAGAAAGAGAAAGAGAGAGAGAGAGAGAGAGAGGGAGAGAGAGAGAACACATAAGACTAGGAAGGAGAATCAGAGAGAATGAAGACAGAGAGAGAGAGAGAGAAAAAAAGAGGGACAGAGACTATAAGAGAGAGAGAGAGAGAGAGAGAGAGAGAGAGAGAGAGAGAGAGAGAGAGAGAACACATAAGACTAGGAAGGAGAATCAGAAATCAGAGAGAATGAAGACAGAGAGAGAGAGAGAGAAAAAAAGAGGGACAGAGACTATAAGAGAGAGAGAGAGAGAGAGAGAGAGAGTATACTGCAAGACTAGGAGGGAGAATCAGAGAGAATGAAAACAGAGAGAGAGAGAAAAAAGAAAGAGGGACAGAGACTATAAGACAGAGAGAGAGAGAGAGAGAGAGAGAGAGAGAGAGAGAGTATACTGCAAGACTAGGAGGGAGAATCAGAGAGAATGAAGACAGAGAGAGAGATAAAAAAGAAAGAGGGATAGAGACTATAAGACAGAGAGAGAGAGAGAGAGAGAGAGAGAGAGAGAGAGAGAGAGAGAGAGAGAGAGAGAGAGAGAGAGAGAGAGAGAGGAAAAAGAGTGTGAGGTGTGTGGAAAACATTACAGAGATAGAAGGGTCTAATTGGGACAGACGAACAGTATCATAGGCTATCAGAGCACTGAGGGCATGTCTCATGCTGTGTGTGTGTGTGTGTGTGTGTGTGTGTGTGTGTCTATGTGTATGAGCTGGTTCTGGTTATTCTTTTGTCTGATTGAGGAGGATATTTCTGCACCCTAAGTGGACTCTGGTGTATGTGTGTGTGTGTATGTGTGTGTGTGTGTGTGTGTGTGTGTGTGAGAGAGAGAGAGAGAGAGAGAGAGAGAGAGAGAGAGAGAGAGAGAGAGAAACAACAGAAAGAGATACTTTAAGAGAGACTTTAAGAAAGTAATAAATATGAGGAGAAGAAAGCATGATAAAAAGAAAATAAAGAAGATGAAAGAGAAAGCACAGTGTGGGAGCAATAAAAGAGAAAATGACACAGAGCTGGTTAGTATCAGGAGGCTGTAATAATGCACAGTGTCAGGCAGGCAGAAGGCTTGTATTAGAGACTGTCTTTGCGTTTTTACTGTCCCATTTCCTCGCAGCCTTGCAGAAACCTCCCATCTCCAAATCTGTCGTTTACACTTTCCCCTACATGAATAAAAATGCCAGACCATTGATTATGTGTTGTCAAATGTCAACAAATGCATTGGTGTCAACTGGAAAACCAGAAAGTATTTCTCAATTCTTGAAAGGCATAGTTTTTTTTAAAGATAAAGAAGTTTTTTCCAGGACGCAGACAACCGTTTGCCATTCATCTCACGGTTAAGCTTCTGGAAACTACTTCAGAGAGCCTTTGATAAAAGGAAAGTCAGGTAACTTCTTACTTCTTACTTCTGCTCTTAGAATAAGTCAAACCCTTGTCCCATAATCGCGACAGTAAATGTGCCTAATAAGCTTTAGTGAAAACACAACTGTGTCATTTATTTTTTTTATATTCAAGAACGACTGCGCGGCAGTGAAAATGAGGTTTCTTAAAACACAATAAGAGTCGAGGGACTCTGGCTAAGACCCAGACAGAGTAATTATGCTATTCTCCTCATGAGAGACGAGAAAGGAGGTCTTTCTAATGTAATCTCAATGTTATCTTCTCTAGAGACTGGGGGGAAGGGGGCGGAGAGGGAGGGGGGGGGGATTGAAAGAAAGGGAGAGAAACAGAAAAGAGGGAGAGAGAGAGAGGGGAAACAGAAAGACAGAGACAGAGAGGCACTGCCATTTCCACAGCAACTCCAGAATCCCAGTAAGAGCAGGATAACATTAATCCCCGGTTATGGCGATGTCCTTTTTTCCCCCAGTCTCTGTCAGAGCCTACATTTATATCAAAGTCATTTAGCTGATTCTCCTCTCTACACAATGACTCAGAGAGAGCAATCAGATAGACTAAATATCCTCTCATCCCCTGCTAGCTCAGATTTTACAATATCTTTTACATCCTGGGCAATGAGCTGACAATCGTCTCTGCAGTGACTTGCAGAAAGAACAGTGAGTTATCTACGTTAAGGCACGGCGAAGACGCTAAAGGCATCTTGTAACTATCTGCAGCTGAAGCCTGACAGTGATTTACAGTGTACCGTCCCGCTGTACAGTTTGTTTATTGTTGAATAAGACACTGTAGTATTTTAGTAACCGGTATTATCTCTGTCCCATTCACACTGACATTTTAATTAGGCTGCTTTTGAGAAATCAGGGTGTGTGTGTGTGCGTGTGTGTGTATGTGTGTGTGTGTGTGTGTATGTGTGTGTGTTAGAGATCTATTTCAGTGAAGGATGAAAACATATAAATGAATAGTGGTCACTTGTGAGGAGCATTTTCTGGACTTCATTAGAAAATGGATAGTGTGTGTGTGTGTGTGTGTGTTAGGGATCTATTTCAGTAAAGGATGAAAACATATAAATGAATAGTGGTCACTTGCGAGGAGCATTTTCTGGACTTCATTAGAAAATGGATAGTGTGTGTGTGTGTGTGTGTATGTGTGTGTGTGTAGGTGTGTGCGTGGGTGTGTGTGTGTGTAAGTAAGCAAGTATTTGGGTGCGTGAGCGTGTGTTATGACATGGTCAGCAGCAGTGTGGACAGAATCTGGGTCAGACCTATAATGATGCTCGGGTGGTGCTCTTGGGCCACAGTCAAAACCAAGGACTGGGTTTCTGTGTGTGTGTGTGTGTGTGTGTGTTTATTAGTGTGCGTCTTAAAGGCATACCATGTAATATTTCCCCCTCCCAACGCAGGCATAAAGATGAATGACAAATCTAAATCAAAACAAGACAGAACCTGTCTCCACCCTTTATGCCCTGACCTTCACCCCCTCCCCACCCCCCCCCCCCCCCCCCCCCCCCCCCACACACACACACACTTCCAAACAGTGCTGCACACACACACCCTCACTGACTGATCAGAGATTAGAGAATATCATATTGTCTCTGACACAAAAACAAAAGCTAACCCTAACCCATAAAAACTGACCAATTATTGATGTACGTCAGCAAGACTTTTGCCAAAAGGCCAGATGATCATCATAAATAGAGCTGATGGGTAATAATGTGATCTCTCCCTAATGCATTGTGTTAGTTATCTCTGCTCTTTGTACATATATTTAGAGAACAGAATACTACGACGGCGTATTAGGGCCAATTTAGGTGATTTTGTTTTTTCACTGCAGCCAGAGAGGGGGGTAATATTCAGAGAAAAAACTTCTGAGATTAAAGTCAGAAATTTCGGAGAAAAAAAAACTTTTCAGAGTTTTAACGGTGTTTTCACACATTCGCGTTTGTGTGAGTGTTTCTGCATGCGAGCGTGTGTGCATACATGCGTAAGTATGAGAATGCATGCATATATGCTTCTTTATGTGTGTGCATGTCACTCTGTGAGCTGTGGGCACATCAAAGTTTTGCCATAAACATGTGTGTGCGCGTTTGTGTGAGCATTGCTGTTGGACCATCAGAGTTTTAAAGGGGGAGCTTTCTGAGTCAGCAAGCCTGGGGGGCACTGACTCAATTTAAAACTGGTGGGTGGTATATGCGTTTGTGTGTGTGTGTGTGTGTGTGTGTGTGTGTGTTGTTTCTGTGTGTGTGTGTGTATAATTTGGGTGATGTCGTGTGTGAAAGAGCAACATGTCTGTGTGCAACATGTGGATACGTGAAAGGGCAAAGGATGATGATGATGATGATTATGGTGTGTGTGTGTGTGTGTGTGTGTGTGTGTGTTGAGTGAGGGTCTGAATTTCTCCTCCTCCATACCCTTAGACACGCCACACACATATGGACGAGAGATTGAGGACACAGGAAAGAGAGGGAAGAGGGGAGACAGAAGCACAGAAAGAAAGAATGAACAAAGGATATAAAGAGGGATGGGAGAGGGGATAAAGAGAGTGAGACAGAAAGAGAGAAGGGAGGAGGAGCAGAAGGAGGAGAGGAAATATCCCCCGGAGCGCTGAGCTCATATTTAGACAGACAGACAGGAGAGTCAGCCTGCCAGCTCTACTTACCATATCCTTTCAGATTCACAGGCTGCTGCCTACTTCAATATACTGGACAGATCAAGCGTTCCTAAACATTTCAGGCCGGGAAAAATCGAGACATTTAGTTTTGCTTGAGGATCCACTATAACACACTCCTCCTGTCATCTGGACGATGACCAGAATCCCCCCTGTGAAAATCCACACTGCAAAATAGTCCATCTTAACTCATTTCTCAGTTTTTAATGTAGATATTTGTTACAAAGATGCTCTTGAAACAAGTAATAATATCTTGAAACAAGGCAGATCACACTAATATAAAGATTTGGCTTGATTTAAGAAAATTCTTGATTTCTGAGAACAAGTGAAATTACAGAATCTCATCCATTTAGGAGATTTTCTTCACTTGTTAAAATAAGATAACATTTTTTGCAGTGCATATTTTAAGAATCATTGTAATAAAGAGACTACAGTAGTGAGCAGTAGATGCAGCATGATACGTTTTGTCACCTCTGAGGCACAAGTGACTCCATTCTTATGTAGTTGCAACACCACTGACAAGGTTTCTATTGTTCAAAATATTCCCCAAGCTATTTTTCCAATCTGTTGCCGTGACAACTGAACAATGGCAAATATGGCCTTCCTACCTTCCCAATCTTATGGCCCATTGCACACACGGTCAATTTCTTTCAGGTGAAAAATGGAATGTAAAATAAAAGGAATCAATTTATGCATTTTCTTTAATTGCTCGGGCTTTTCGTTGCAAATTAAGTGAGGAGAAATTGTGTGCCAGTGTGATGAGAATAAACTTTCATGGGTGAGACTGGTGCTTCAATAAAAGGTGAAAAATAAATGAAAAGTAAAGGAGATGGGAAAGTCACGTCACATTGCTGCTAGGTCTCCCCGAGGCTACACAGCAACCCCCAGGGTAACGCCCCACAAGCCAATCAAATTACATTTAATAACATACAGAGCAGTGGAAAAAAGGGCCCACAAAAACATGAACTTAATGCATATTTAATAGCGGCCCCTCTAGCACCAAGTGAATATGTGTGCTTTGAGCTTGGCTAAAAATCTAGCCTACCCCTGTGTTATTTTCAACACATTTATGGGTATAGTTAGACATCAGCTGTGAAGAAAAACAACAGAAAATGTGTCATACCAAGGAAATAAACAGTACAAAGAGTGTATGGTGTGTATGAACCTTATCTATCCTTGTATCTTTAACTTATAATTATCTAATGAATTTGAAGAATTAGTCCTAACAGGCAGAGCAGTCACAATACTGGACCCTGATTGGTCGACAACACCAGCTAAGTTCAAGTGTGTCAGTTCAAATGCTGCAAACTTACCTGATAGGAAGGATTTTAACAATTGTTTAGTGAGGGGAGCCAATCAAAGCCAAGTGTAGTTGTGATGTATTGACTATAGTCAGAAACTACCTGTCAGATTAATCAGATTTTTTAAAAATGCAATTACTTTAAATGTAATTGCGCAAACAAAATCAAATTTGAACTATGTCTTCAATAAATATCTTTGATCATACATGTAGATGAATAGAGAAAAAATGTAATTCCTACAATAAGTTTTCTGGGTATCAGGCATGGTTAATTCAACTGCAAGTCAGTTAAACTCATTCCTCTGGTGGAAATACTCCTCCTTCAGCTAAGTCAGGAGCCCGGTTTTGAATTAGGCAGTCTGTCTCACATATTGGCAAGTGCAGGACTTGTGGGTCCAAGACTCTGAAGAAAAGCTAATGCATGAATGACACCTGGAACACAATTGCAAAGAAACTCATGGATATCAATGGACCTTTTCTTGGCTCAGTGCAGTCTAACAGATCAGTGACCTAAGTTGCTCTTCCCTCTGCAGAGAGTGAATCAGTGAATCTCGCTGCTGCTGAACTAGTTAGTGATGAGCTGCAAACTGAAGACATGTCGGGTTTTTCCTCTTTAGTCAGTTACTCCCCCTCTCTGTAACGCTCTCTCTCAAACAGATGCTCACACACACACACACACACACACACACATACTTGTGCTCTCTTTCCCTTTCTCTATCTCTCACATCCACACGCACAGTCTTTCTGTCACTGCCTCTCCCACTCACTCAATCACACACTCACACTCACACTCACACACACACACACACACACACACACACACACACACACAAACAGTCTATTCTCTCTCTATTTAATAACTCTTGAGTTACCATTCCTCTCTCTTGGGCAAATACCCAATCCAGTGATAAAATTGAGAATTATAATGATAATAATAATGATGATCATAAGAGATATGAAAAGGCTGAGGGGTTGTTAAGACCAGTCCAGGATAAAGCATAGTGTAGCATATTGTGGGTACACACACACACACACACACACACACACCAGAGACACATTCCAATGTGCTCCCATTATCACTGAGAAACAGGTGTGCTCTTAAGCCTAAATCATCAGAGAGAGAGAGAGGGAGAAAGAGAGAGAGAGAGAAAGAGGGGTGACCTACATATGTTTAATGATAATAAAAGTATGACCTCACCCCCACCACTCCCTACATCTCTCCACTCTTTCTCTCCTCTCTCTCTCTCTCCCTCCCTCTTTCATCCCTGCCTGCTTCTCTCCATTCCTTTTCTTCTTCTCTCTCTCACCCCGCTCCCCCTCATTTCCCCCGCCCCTCCTCCTCTCCTCCCCTTTATCTCTCTCTCCCTCACCCTCGGTCATTACCTCCATTTCCTCCCAGTGTAGTGACTCAGCGTTTTTTTTCTCTCTTCCTCACTCCTCCGTCCCTCCCTCTGTCCATCTCCCTCCATCGCTCTCTCTCTCTCTCTCTCCTCAGAGAAAAAGTGACCCCTCTGACACATCGTCTCCCTCTCTCTCTCAAGTCTTGACAGAGGCCTCTCTCACTCTGCTACCACTTCTCTCCCTCCATCTCTCCCTCCAACTAAACTCACTCCTGCCTCTTTGTCTCTTCTTCTCCTTCGTCTATAAAAACTGTGGGTTTGCCGCAGACCGAATCGCTCCTGTTCCCTGTTTTTTTTCCAGCATATCAAAGAACCACCTCTATGTGCAGGACTCCATATACTCTCATTCGATCACTATGTCTCTCTATCTTTCCCATCAAACATCCCTCTCTCCCTCTCTTCATCCCTCGTCTCCCGCGACAGTGTTTTCCTCTCGGGCCCTTGTCAGTTCCCTCCCTCTCTCTCTCCCTTCCTTCATCATCATCATCATCATCATCCCTCGGAGCCAGAGGCCCCACTGTCTCTCCTCATCTCTCCCATCCCTCCGTCCTTCCATCGATATCCCTCAATCTCTCCTTTCTCCTCCTCGTAAACAGTGACCCTTGCCTCTATCAGTCTGCTGTCGTTCCTCTGCCTCCGGACCCTTCACCGTCTCTCCATCCCTCTCTCTCTCTCTCTCTCTCTTTCTTTCTCTCCTGTGGGTAAACATGACCCATGCTTCGATCATCCTCTTGTCATTTTGTCATTATTATGCCCCTGAACCTCTCTCTCTCTTTCTCTCTCTCTCTCTCACTCTCACTCCCTGCGTCCCTTCTCTCCGTCTCTCTCCCTCATCCCTCTCTTTATCTTACTCTCCCCTCTCCTCATCACTCCAGAATGACGAATGCTTCAATCAGCCTCCTGCCATTTCTCTGCTTCAAGACCCTCCTCCCTCCCTCCCTCCTTCAATCTTTCTCCCCCATCTCTATTTCTCCTTCAAGACACAACGGCCCCCTCTCCCAATATCCATCCCTCCTCTCCTCCTTCCATCTCTCTCCCTCTCCTCAACTCTCTTGGACAGAATGAAACACATATCTATCATTCTGCTGCGGTTGTTTTTTGTTGCCGCTAGACCTCCTTCTCCCACTCTCTCTCTCTCCCTTCTGTCCTTCACTCCCTTTATCGCTCACTTCCTTCTTCTCTATCCTCACTTTATTTCCGCCTCTCCTTGCTCCTCTTTCTTGTGAGACAGAATCACTAGAGTTGTCTTTGTGGCGTTTCTTTCCTTCCTTTCTTCCTCCTCACTCACTTTCTCAGTCCCTCCCTCCCTCCCTCCCTCCCTCCCTCCCAAGGTGCACTCTTGTCTTGATCTTGACTTACTTCTCTCCTTCTCCTCTAGCTCTCCTTCCCTCCACCCATCCCTCTCTTTCAGATGAGAAAGCCCCAGAACCGAGGTTTCGCTCAGTATTTTGGGATTACTTTCTCTCTCATCCATATACTTCTGCCTCTGTCTCCTTCTGTTCTTCTCCCCAATCATGACGGTATGAGTGTTTTTCTCAGTTCCTCCATCCTTTCATCTCTCCCTCCGTCTCTCTCCCCTATGGAAGGGAATGACAGAGGCTGATTTCAATTCATTTTCTCTCCCTCCCTCCCTTCCTCCTGCTCACTCTCTCTTCATGGAACTCTCCTATGAGAAAAAAAAAATGACAAGAGTTTTTGTTCACTTTGTCATCAGCCAGTCTGTATCTTGTTGGTCACACCTCAACCACTTCTTCTATTACTGTTCCTCCATTCTCCGTCTCCCACTATCATTCGTTCCATCACACATCACCCCTCCTCCTCTGTACTGACCATCGCACCATTTTTCCATTATTCATTCAGACCTTTTGTCCTATTCCTTCTGCTTTTCACCAGCCTGGACCCTGTCACGATGAGTTATAGAGGTTATATTTGGTCTCAGTTGTTATAAATGCTTCAAAATGTTTTTTAGCTGGATTTACATATTTTAGGAACAAAAAGTCTGATACGGAGCCCGGGAGTGGCCATCGGGAGAAAAATAATTTATGTCGTGGCCACTATTTACTGTAACGTGCACACGATATGTAATTCGTTCCCTCGATCTGGTTAAAATGAGCCCTCGTTTTGGTTTATTCATGCGCACGAGATACAATTCGTTCCCTCGATTTCCTCTTTACTGCGCACAAATTGCCAAAATGTGCCCTCGAAATAGTGATATTGTGCTCTCGATATATAATACATGAGCTCTTCATGAGCTTATAAAGAGTTAGTGCACATATTGGTTATTATGTTTAAATGTGGCGCTGTCCTGGGTGTGTTGCAGCCACCTGATTGTGTTTACATGGCCTGAAGGTTAAGTGACTAAATATGTTGCAATATTTGGGTGATATGCCTATTCAGTGTAAATAGACAATGGATATTAACATACCAAATGCTTACTAGGCCTATCTGCAATACCTAAAAGGTACCTTTTAATTGCATGTTTTCCTAAATTGCACAGTTTAACGAAATCGAGGGAACGAATTGTATCTTGTGCGCACGAATGGACTAAAACGTGCGCACGTTACAGTAAGTACAGTAAGTACAGACTACAGAACCCATTGGGAGAGAAAAAAAGTTATATCGAGTCCACGATATAACTTTTTTTCTCTCCCAATGGCCACTCCCGGGCTCTGTAGTCTGATTTTAACCCTTTAACAAATATGATGTTTTCATGGCTGTACGCACATGGAGTTTATTTTTCTGTTTTTTTCCCTGTTAAAACAGCCAAGAAGAGATTTGATCACTGCCACTTAGGGTCTGAAAATTTGGATTTTGTGTTTTTTTGTGTGTATGCAAAATTCAATGCATAATCAGTTTTGGTGTAAATCAAGGCTCATGCAGGTTTTGGAACTACGGGATTTTATTTTTTTTTAATTTCTCCACCTTGCACATTAGCCCCCTTTCAAACTTTGGTCAGTGAGAACAAATTTGCTTTAGCTCAGACAGAAAAGTACCAGCCACAGACTGGCAGAAAAGTCAATATTAAAACATTAGGGTCTTCCATGCCAGATAATTTCACAAGATTCCCAAGAACCATGTGGAAGCATATACACTTTTGACTTATTTCAACATCAGAAGTAAACTGTCTGGCTTGGCTCAACAACGGAACAGAATTGTGATACAGTGAAATGTAAATCAGTTATTTCCCAAACCCTAAAAACTGTTGCAAAACAACAGGGTAACTGAAAATGCAGCCTACTGTATGTCTACTACACTATACTTTTGTTTTCAGGTAGCCTGTCGTATAAGGTTTTGCAGGGTCTATCACTAGCCGCTGACGTCACTGTGACGTCTGAACTGTGAGTTGAAATGTTGTAATGTTGTGGTATGTGTGTGTATGTAAGTCGAGGTGTCAGATGTGGGAGGTGGTCGCTCTTGGAAAACCTGTAATTCTCCCTAATGACACACACTACTCTGATGCCGTTCCAGTAACAGGGAGTAATTTAGCATTTTGCTGCAGTCTATATTTTTTGCTCTGGATCGCAGCGTGCCTCGGCACCAAAAAAGGTTGAGAGCCATTGCTCTAGAGAGTGCTAAGCTGGAAAAAGGATAAGAGCATGAGGCCAAATACTGTCAAGTTGTGAGGGAGAATGATAGGGAGGGAGAGGTTAAGTGCAGAGCCTGTGTGTGTGTGTGTGTATTTGCCAAACTGGTGTGTTTGTATGTGTGTGTGCTAGGCTAGCATTGCCCCATTAGCCTAGTTATTTAGTTATCTGTTCCACATCATACCCCACCTCCCTAAACACTTCCTGTCAACAAGGAGGGGCCGACTGTAATGGGACCGAAGCCAGCAGGAGGAGGTGTGTCGGTTTGTGATTGTGAATGTGTGTGAGTGTGTGTGTCTGTGTGTGTGTTAATGACTGAAAGAGTGTTTGCATGTTTGTCACTATTAGGTATATCTACATTATGTGTTTAAGTTAGAAAATGCATGTGTGAGGACTTAGGGTGTGTGTGTTTGTGTGTGTATGATGGAGGAGGTATGTTATGTGGTTTGATTGTGTGTGTTGTGTGTGTGTGTGTGTGTGTCCAAGTGCCCTATTCCCTGCCTGAAGCCATGTCCCTTGTGAGGGGTAATTTTGACCAGATGGTACACAACATGACACACACCAAACATACTGTACCCCACTTAAAACACACACACACACACACACACACACACACACAGAGCGCACTCCAGGCATTACAACACAACATGGTCTCTGCAGTTTGTCTCCCCTGAGTTCTTGGTGATCAGAATGAGATCTACATTTAGATGCAAAGCCAAAGTAAAGCCATGCAGAGATTGTGAGGGGCTTAGAGAGACAGGCTGTGTGTGTGCGTGCGTGTGTGTGCGCGCGTGTCTTTGTGTGTGTGTGTGTGTGTGTTTGTGTGTGTGACTGCAGTGAAAGTTCCCCAGCAAAGACAACAACTCAGCCCCCGGAGCCTTCTCACACGGTAACAATTCATCCCAGAACTGCTGAAAACACATATGCGCGCGTGCACACACACACACACACACACACACACACACAATCCCACAAACGGATACGTACATGCACAAAAATTTGTCTCTATTTCACTGACATTTGTGACATATACAAAAACAAAACAATACATGCATATACATATCTGTAGTTTGTTTTAAACACATACATTGCATACGCGTGCACACACACACACACACACACACACATATGAATCCAATCCCCACGAATAGCGGCGTAAACTCCTTCATCCTGTTCTCTAAAAGCCTCATTCATTGATATACCTGACAGAGTTTATCCCTTTCACTCCATCACACAGCTTCTTAATGTAATAGTGTTGTAATGGTGTGTAATTGCCGTTTCACCACAGCAATCCATTGTGGTAGCTGCAGCCACAGCCCAACACAACAGAATGGAGCAGCTGGCAACGGACTAACCACTGACATTATCTGTTGTTTTTCCTTTTCCCTTTTTTCCCAAATAAATAGATAGATAGACGGACAGACAGACAGACTGCATGGATCGATGGATAAATCGATATCGGTTAGCGTTAGGGAAGTTGTGAAAGACGTGTGTTGTGTGCTGTCAGTATCCTGCAGAAACCTTGCATCTGCACAATCTCGACTTTTCCCCTATTTTCCCCATTAATGCACACATACTTTTCAACATTTCGCAATGCATTTGTTATTTGGTCCATGGGTCACGGAGCTCCGGGTCTTTCTACCCACTGGAGACAATGTTGGCTCTCATTTTCAGTGAAAAAAGGCAGAAATCGAGATATGAGCGCAGAGACCGCACGCTGCGTTGGGCATCGGCTGTAGATCGTAATGGTATGCGACTGCTTGGCCGCAGCGGTCAGTTGTGGTTTTAGCAAAACCTCAGCTGAACGGAACAGAACCAATATGGCTACTGACTGGCCACAGAGCCTCTGCCCGCGTTTTCATGTATGATTCTTTCCCCCCCCCCCCTTTCTTCCCCTCATTTCCACTGTCAACAAACAGACGTTCTGTTTACCGGTCTCCAGTTCTGTCATGATTCCTCAGACACTGAGACCGTTACGGAAGAGGGAGGCATAGGATGTATTGTTGTGGAGGGAAGGAGGTTGAGATTAGCTGAGTTTAAAGGGATATTTCACTGTGTTTGAGCTGTGTTTCTGTTTTTGTGGAGGTGCCCACACCTCCATAAGGGTTGAGGAGTGGTCAACCTCCATAAGGGTTGAGGAGTGGTCAACCTCCATAAGGGTTGAGGAGTGGTCAACCTCCATAAGGGTTGAGGAGTGGTCAACCTCCAAATTTAGCAGGTTGGTTGATCTGCTATCACTATCTGCATTCAATTTGATAACTGCAGACAGTCAAAATTACTTAATCATTAACATTATCTGGGTCTACTTTGCCTTGTTTATTTATATTTTTTGGAAACTAAAGTAAGCGAGTGGTGGTGACTTCAGGTACCCAGCGTGTCCAATATTGTTGACCATTCATGAAGTTTGCAAGTTTGCTAAAAGGTGAAAATGTTCTACAAAAGTAAAGCAGCGGTTTAAATGAAGAGTGATTTGGACAGACAAGAGAGAATTGTCTCCAAGGTGTGATGGAATGAATGGGAATGAAAAGGGAGAGAGGGAGGATGGAGGGATGGGAGAGGACAGACAAAGAGAGGATATTGGTCAAGAAGCAGTAGATTAATGGAGTATGAATGAAATGAAACTCTGAAACTGAATCTCTCTCCCTCCACAACAGTACACAATCTGACTGATAGCACAATTGTTGCTGGATGTGTGTGTGTGTGTGTGTGTGTAGACATTCTCGTTATCAGAAATGTTTTCATAATTGTGAAAAAACTTCAATATTGAATACAAGATAAAAAAAACACTAGCCATGCTCCACATTTTCATTGAATTCAGGTGGCAGCGATAGCTAATTGCCATTATGGAAAACAGATTTTCCAGAACAAAGTAATTCCGCCGCAGTTGGCTGACAATGTTGACTTGAAAAAACATTCACTGGTCCATAATGAGCTCTATTCATGGCATGTTTCTAACTATAAGGCATAAAACCACAAATGAATTGAAAAACAACAAATCCACAACAGCCCCTCAGCTGGTGTGTGTGTGTGTGTGTAGCATGCTGGGTATATGAGAGCAATTCCCAGTGTGCAGGCTGCCATGCGATGTTCCTATCTATAGCAAGCTGTGTGTGTGTGTGTGTGTGTGTGTAAACAGCGGGCTATAAAGATGCTTTATGGTTTTTCGTCAAACACTGACCTTTACAGAAACCCACTGATCTGTTCAAAACAACATGATATAGTGAGTGCATGTGTGCGCACGCACATTTGTGTGCGTTTACGCCTGTGTATGCCTGCCTGTTTCTATGTGGCTAAGTGTGTGTGTGTGTGTGTGTGTGACGTGATATATTGTACTGCCTGTCACATCTATCCCACCAGCCATCATTAAGTTTGATGTACAGCCGAATGTCGTTATGTACGGTTGACCGCATGATTTACTGTCAGAGATATAATAGACTGGCTACTGTAATGAACTCGCTGAATGTTTGATATACAGGCTCTGCTGGAGGGAGAGAGGTAAATATTACGAAGATGATGCTGACGATTACAATGGTGATGACAATGAAATTTTCCTCCTCACTTGCGGATGCATGTAAAAATTCGGGAGGAGGAGGAAGAGGAAGAGGGAGGACAACAATGAGGAAGAGATGCCGAAAACAGTTTGAGGAGATAAAGAAGGAGGAGGAGGAAAAAGAGAGGAGGGAAGGGAAGAGAGCAATTATAGACTGCAAACTTTCATGTTCTGACATACTATACAGGCGCTGCTGGAGGGAGACGGTGTTAGCTTTGATGGTGATGATAATAAATGATACTGATGCTGATGATGGTGAAGTTTTCCCCTCATGCAGACTTTACAAACACTTATTATCCAAAACCTTTGGGGGAGGCAGGGTGTCCTAGTGGTCAAACAGACCCGGGTTCAAGCCCCAGTGTCGGCAAACGTCCCTCGTTTCCTTGAGCAAACCTCTGAATCCCCACCAGCTCCATGGCTGCTGTTCTGCAGCTGAGCTCTGACCTTCCCGGAGGGGAGCGAGTGGGAAGAGAATTTCCTTTTGGGGATAAAAAAAAAAAAATCACATTGTTATCAAAACGATGAGGATGAAGAGGATGAAGAGGAGGAGGAGTGGGAGGAATTTTAAGGAGGATGAGGCAAAGGAGTGGAAAGGAGGAGGAAGAGAGAAAGGAGATGGAGGAGGATAGAGGGAAAAGGCGGAGGAAGAGAAGTGAGAAGGAGTGAGGAAGATGAGAACTGGGAGGTTTTTCTGTGATTACTGGAGCTAAAAACAAAACCTACACCTCCAACTACTGCTGCAATATGACATTAAATAGAGCAATACTTCATTTTTATATACTTACAACTATTTACAAACATTTATATATGTATTTACTTATGTAAATACATTTATACTTACAACTACGCATCTGTTTATTTGTTTTGCACGCACAGTACTGAAATGTCTTTTTTAATACCACACAGCACACTGATTTCCTTTTTAAGAGATAATAGCCTAAAGTTACTGAACTGAGCTGAACTCTCTCTTCCGCTCTCTCTCCCTTTCCCTCAGTCACACACACACACACAGAGGATTGAGGGGCAAACCCAGTCTGACTCTGCCCCCTGATGGCAGTCAGTCCAAACTACAGACGATGGATTTATGTTCACTGTGTCACATAAGCAATTACAACTGTATTTTCTATCCACCCTGAATGAAAAGTTGGACTGTTGCACTGGACTAACTTTATATAAGAAAATCACCATCACCATTAAGTCTTAATCGGGTTGGGGTGAGCTGAGTTACTCTAATTTGGTTATGAAGTCATTTGCAACAGAAGCAAATTAATCCAATAAATGCGATATCAGCCTGCATGTAAACAACTGAGTAACCGAGATAGCGAGAAGAAAGAGTGGCCAAGGCTTCCTGGAGTGAAGGGTAAAATTAATTTTCACTGAGACCCAGTAATGGGAGTATTTTAAATTAAAAATTATAAATTTGGTCCACCCCTTTTATTGTAGCTCCTCTTCTGGGCTTCAGCGATATATTTATTTCTCCTTTCAGGAAATAAAAAAACAAAACAACTGACAGATTTTTAATCACTAATCACTGAACACTACATGAAATCTGCAACACCCGTCTCCCTCCATGTATGTAAAGACGCATCCTCTTTTATTCCATATGACATTCAGTATGTGCAATGTAATAATGTAGAGTACACTCAATGCATTTCATTATTATGCATAATGCATTATTTAATGAAAACAACTCTGTGTTAATGAATACTAATCTGAAAAAAATGAAACTGAGGCATTTCAACAAGATTGGTACTTCCTTATACGTTTCATTAATGGCTGAATGATCAGATGTGATTTTGCTCCAGTGGAGAGATTCCCTGAGCTGATGCAATGTTAATGCTCATTGCAACACCCATACACACACAGACAGATTCCCACACTATCTCCTCCAAATGGCTCTGCAAGCCAAAAGTGTCAAGAACAAAAATCATTTAATTATTTTCTCATTTACTCTATATCATGTCATATTTAAAAAAACATATCTAGTTATCTCTTTGGCAGGTCCTTGAGTCCTTACAGTGTTCAGCAAAACAAGAATTACAAAACCTCAACAGCATCAAATTAGTTCAGTTCTTCATATTTTCCATAATTCACATCTGAAGTGTTTCTCTGTTCTTCACTGTTCGTTCTTTTTGTGTGTGTGTGTGTGTGTGAGAGAGAGAGAGAGAGAGAGAGAGAGAGAGAGAACTGTGTGTTTTGCACAATCTTTAAGGTCAATTGCAATGAGAATCACATTCCCCAATCTCATGGTATTGTTTAACAGAGTGTATGGTAATGTAAAATTACTCAAAATAGCTGTCAGTGTTGTGGAAATTTGACTAATGCCTTTTGAGAAACTATTCCCTAACCCTACAGAATCAAACCTTTTTAGATATGTAGTGAAAATTATGTCAGATAAACCCAGATTTTAATGAATGCCTAATCTGTCAGACAGCCAGGCACAGCGTGGAAAGAGAGGAGAAATGCTACTTTGCCTTGGTGGCTGGTCAGAGCAACGTAGGCTGGTGTAGAAAGACAATAATGCTGTAGTTTCTCACTTCTGTCCTTATTTTGAACATGCTTAGGCTATTATATTTTCCCCATCAGACTAATAAAGTTAACATGTGGTTTGATAACCCTTGATTTGTACTTTATATTTGGCATGGAATGTTTTTTTTCAAAAAGAATTGACTTAAGCACCACATGATTGCCAATAATATATGGGTGGTGCTAAGCATCATGACAGGGTCAGGCCTCCTCAACCAACTGAGAACTGGCTGAGTATAGAGAAAGGGGCATTAAAGCAGTTATAATAAATTAGAATAACCATCAAAAACTGAAAAAATTACACTCCTCACAACAGAAATCCATAGCAAACTTTTCCTGACTTCATTAAAATCTTTGCACTGGATCTTTAAATTCTACTTTAAGGTAAACAATAATAACAAAACTTCAACAGCCTCACAGCAGTTTGGTTCTTCATATTTTCACATCTGAAATATCATAAATACACATTTGAAATATTCTGCTACTCTTTGCTACAGACAAACTGTTCTTGGTGTGTTTGTTTGTGTGTGTATGTGTGTGTTGTGACCCCCCAAAAATAAACTACTGTATGTCTACTTGCAACCCCCTGCTGCAGGTATAAAGTGCAGAATGGAAGCACCAAATGATATTTATTCTCTCTTTTCAGTCTTACTTGAGACTGAATACTTGAGAATTGGAATAAGCTTAGAGGCTGAAAATATCCATTAATTCACAAAGAAGGCATTTAACACAAAGACTAAAAACCATAATTATAAGCAACCTCCAAAAATCTTGCAACCCTCCCAGTTTTGAGCATCACTGCTGGAGTGCACATAGTGTCTGAATGTTGAATGTATATACTGTAAACCACACACATACTTCAGATCTACCTGTGTGAATTTGTATGTGTACATATTTGTGTTGTGTCTGTTTTCACTGTCTGTCGTCTGTGTGTTTGCATGTATGTTTCTGTGTATGCAGGCTTATGTTAAAGGAAAGATCCACCCTCAGTTATTCTTACACTGTGATACAGTATATCATCAATAAATCTGTGATGTTCATGCATTCAATGCATTCCAGGAGTTATCTTGTGATTAATTTTTTGGCGAACCCACTTTCACTCAACCTGCCTCGTCTACTTCAACTTCAGTTAGTGATTTCCTACATTTTGCAGAATGGCTTTTCCAGTTGAGCAAAAGTGAGAGCGAGAACACTGCCGTGATGTGCCGTGCCTGCTCTCTCAAATTACTAAAATGTTGTCGAAGAGGGCGTTGTATTTCACAAGCTACCGGGACAGATTTGCAAAGATGCGAGCTGTGCCTGCATTGCATTATGGTCTATTGAGACCGCTGTTGATCTGCTGCTTCTATGATGGATTTCTCCCTGTATGATTTTCCAATGTTGGTGAGTCTAGAAAGAAGCCCTTGCTCTTTGAATCTGAGGGACTGACACCACAATGTGGTGTTGACAGTAGGCTTGGGCGATATCCGAAATGTAACACTGTAATGCTGTCCCGTCAAAATATCGCAATACAATATTATTGCCAATGCCCAACAACTATCGCCAAGGTTTTTTTGTTTATTTTATTTCTTCTAAATTACATGAAATCTCTAGGCTATTATTATTAATAATAATTATAATAATAATAATAATAATAATAATAATAATAATGATTATTATTATTACTTATCATGATTTATAATGATTTATAATGATATTTGATACCGAGGAAATATTGCGGAAATATCACAATATTCGATACTTCAATAGTTTTTGTACTGATATATTATCGAATATCAAACTCCATTCTAGCTGCGCTGGAAATATCTCAATGTGACGTCATATTGTCTGTGTTTGGCCAGTTAGCTGCTGGAATAAGAAAAATACACCACCAAAAAACAAAATGGTCTCCAAAACAAAAGATAGCTCTTTTTCCAACAGTGTTTAAGTGTTTTAGGGTGAACTTTTCCTTTAAGTGTGTGCTGTGTCCTCTTTGCAGCCACAGAATGGGAAGGTCCCACAGCAGGGCTGAAGCCAGGGTCGCCACAGAATCTTCTCCCAAGTCATCTGGCTTGGAACAGCGTGTGTGTGCGTGTCGCCGTGTGTGTGAGTACCATCGGACACTTGTTTGTTTGTGATCGTGCTTCGATGCCTCTCCACAGCTACGGCGGTCTGTTCGAGGATTTCGGCGAATCGCGGCTCAGTATCAGGGGTCAGTGGGCGGGACTCCGAGGGGTCGTGGAGGAGGTCATAGAGCAGCGGGGGGTTGTGGTGCGTCACATGGTCTCCGTGACATAAGCAGACCTTGGTGTCATAGCAACCGCCGGCTCCCGGGGGAGAGAAGTTGGGAGTGAAGAAGTGCACCTTGAAGATGGAGTCACCTGGACGCACACACACACATACACACCAGTGAACACATGCCCACGTATACAGTATATACACACATACATAAAGGTAGAGCCCAGTAAAATCCATTTTATTTTTTTCCCCATTTTCATTTTTTTTCATTTTTGTTCTGGATTTGGGTTTTTACTTTATATATGTTTCATATATGTTCACGTGTTTTTCTATAGTCATTAAATATGTTTTCATTTAATTAATATATCTGTCTAGATAGGCAAAGAATATGTTTTTGTCTTGCAATATACTGTGCAATCAATATCAATTTAGAATTATAAGCACTTACAAAGCATTATTATTTGGCTGATAGTGATTAAAATTATTTTTTGCACTTTTATGTTGTCTTCTAGGCATCTAAAACCCATTGAAAAAGTAAAATAACCTTGTTGGACTGGAGACATAATTTGAGCAAATGATAGGCGAAAACATGTATTGAGTATTTCAAAGTCTTTGTATTTTGTCTAATCCTCAAAGATTTCAGAAGTCAGAGAGAGAAAGAGCGACGTTGAGCCTCATCTAAAGAGCAAGAGTTACATCATAATGCTGCGCCCACTCACTCACACACACACACATACAAATACATTCTCACTCTCTTTATACATTCTGTTCTGTAAGTTCTGTTTATTTTACTACAGAACTACTGAGTCATCACTGAAATACTGATGACTATTGATTGCCTTGTGAACCTCGCTCCCCCTGGTGTCTTCGTTTTCTCAAATGCTGACTGTGAAAAGCTAAGATTAAGGACATCAAGTCTGGGATTTCACGCCCTATTTTCTTTATTGATGTATCCTGTTCTTATCGAGATACTTTGAGTCAGTTTAGGCTGATCTCTCTTAAGGAACTTATGGTTTTTTAAAGACCACTTATGGTGGTCTTCCAGCCCCCTGGACACCATGCCAACTAATCTACAGGACCCAGATTGCTTTCTATTCTCAACAGCTCTCCGCTGTCCTTTGGTTGTGTCCCTGAATCCTTTAAGACTGCCTGTGTTCAGCCTCTTTTAAAAAAAAAAAACAGTATTGATCCTTCTGCTCTCACCAACTACGGGCCTATTTCAAAATTACCTTTACCCAAAACATATTTGAGAGATTTCAGTCTGGTTTCCGTCAGCGGCACGGCACTGAAACTGCCCTTCTCAAGGTTGTAAAAGATCTCCTGATGAATGCCGATGCAGGCGAGTGCTGTGTACTAACACACTGTGTTAGTGCTGCTTAACCTTAGTGCAGCATTTGATACTGTAGAGCATAGTAGCCTGATAGACATATTGAGGCAGTGGGTCCTTATTTCAGGGTCCACCCTAGACTGGTTCTCTTCGTATTTGGCCGTCAGGAAATTGTGTTTGTGGATGGGTTTGTCTCCTCACAGTCCTTGATCACATGTGGAGTGCCTCAGGACCCAATTCTTGGACCAATTATTTTTCCCCTGTATGGATGCTGTTTAAAGGATGTTAAGGACTGGATGTCTAATCTTTTTTCAATTCAATTTGGACAAAACTGAAGTCCTTGTTATCGGCCCTGTGCGTGTTTCCAGCCAAATTCGACCTGCCCTTGGTCCATCTTGAATTTCAGCGATACAAAGAGGATTATACATACTTTTATTTCATCTCACCGTGACTACTGCAACGCCCCGTTTACCAGCCTTATCAAAAAGAGGTAGAACAGGTTCAATGAGTTCAAAATGCTTCAGCAAGGCTCTTAACTGAAACTAAGACACGGGATCATATCTGAACAATTTTAGCGTCTCTTCACTGCTTGCCTGATCGTTTTAGAATCGATTTTCTGATTTTTTTGATTACCTTTGACAGTTATTAATTTTTATCCCTGTTTCCTATGGCTGGGTCTATTTCTTTTACCTAATTTTATTCTATTTTACTAATTTATTACTGTTTTACCTCATTGATCTTTCTGTTTTATTGATCTGTCCTTTGTCAGTCTTTTATCTTTGTTGGTAGTGAAGTACTTTGTAACTTTGTTTTGAAAAGTAAATAAATATACTTTATATTATAGTATATAAATATATAAATACTATATAAATAAAGATTATTTATTTGTTTCACATAAATTCCATGTTATTTGTCTGAATGTACAGTATAAATTCCACTTTAAAACCACAATATCATGAATACATCTGCCTTTTTTCAGCAGAATGGAAAACAAAGGATTTGTGTGTGTGTGTGTGTGTGTGTGTGTGTGTGTGTGTGTGTGTGTGTACTCACTCCCAGGTGGGTGCCAGCGTACTGCGTTCAGGTAGACGCCACAGTAGTGGAACATGAACTCATGCTCTGATCGCTCTGCTCTCCCCTCTAACAGCGGCATGAGGTTATAGCCATCTAACAGTCTGAGAGAAGGTAAAATAAAGAGAGGGCAACAGGGAAAGAGAGGATATGATGCGATAAAAAAATATGTTTCAAGATCAAGGTAAAGAGAGAGCATGAACGCAACAGTACAGACAGACAGAGAGAGAGAGAGAGAGAGAGAGAGAGAAAGAGCGAAAGAGACTTGGCCTTTGATGTTCTTTAATGAAACATCTCACAACAAAACAGAGGAACAAATAACTAAAATCACATTAAAAGCTCATCGACTCCCACATCCACACACACACACATCCACACACACACACATCCACACACACCAGAGTGTGCTAACTCGAAAGCTAACTCTAAAAGAATTTCAATAGTATGGGTTTCAGGGGAGAGTTTTAGTGTCCCATCTTCTATAGTAAATGCTGTTTCAGAGGCTTTTCCACCCTTCTCAGAATACAATTCTGAGGAAAAACTGACACACACACACACACACACACACACACACACACACACACACACACACACACACACCAGCATATACTAGTATCTGTAGCGCTGGCAGCCCACAAGCACAATCAACATTTAAATCCAAAAGTCAAACACTCTTCTCCCACTGTACATATTTCATTCTGCAGCCTCCAAACATTCATAAATGTGCACCATTTTGCAAGAGAAAGAGAGAGAAAGAGAGAGAGAGAGAGAGAGAGAGAGAGAGAGAGAGAGAGAAGGCCTCTTTACCTGTCTGGCTGTGTGTCCTGGGCCAAATATTTGAGTGTAGGGTACAGGTCCATGAGGCTGGTGGGCTCGTCCACCACCCTCCCAGCTGGCAGTCTGCCAGGCCAGCGGAAAATACCGGGCACTCTGATCCCCCCCTCCCACCCCCCCATAGCCTTCCCACCTACAGGGGAGAGGAGAAGTGACGCATCGTGAATATCTCCATTCCCAGCAGTTAATTGCATTGAAAAATGTAGATGTACAGACCAAAAAAGACACACATTTCATCAAAGATATTATGGTTATCAATATCAAACTGTCAAAGAAAAGTACAATAATAGTTTCCAGCATTAATACAACGGCTTAAATTATCTATATCCTTTAGCTTTCCCACCCTGAGATTAAAGTTTTTTTCATTTTGCACAGTCCTCTTTAATCTGTTTTTTTGGCCGACATGGGGAAAATCTTAGAGTCATTAAATAGTGCTGAAAAACCCAAACTTTTTATTATGTTTTAATGCAAGCATTATTACTTAGAGGAGGGGAGGGGAGGGGAGTGAAAACAAAAGAGAGATGAAATTGCTTGGCAGATATTTGTATTTAAATCGTTCTCAAGACAATCGGGTCCTTCTAAGTTTGCAAGCGTGTCTTTTCATTTGAATACATTAGCGGTCCTTTGCTGTGAATGTAAATAATGTAAATGCTGCCTTGCCAACTGTGTTTATAGATTATCCATCAAGTTTTGAGACTTGAAATGTTTCTGAAGCATCTAGGTGCCTTTGCTGTGACTGTGGACGACTGTAGCAGCAACCTGTGACATCATCTACCTTTGTAGATGCCGTTCCAGCCTCCCTTCTGGCCGCGGGCGTCAGCATCCTCTATGTGTCCACCGTGGTCCGATGTAAAGTACATCAGAGTGTTACTGGCCAGGCCGAGGGAATCCACCGTCTCTGTCACTTTACCTAGAAACACAACGCACAAATATAGCAACATACTGTAGATGGTGAAGCACATTAGGTGACACATTATGTGGGATACCTTATGAAGTGTTGCTCATAAGGTATCATAAGAACATTATAAACACATTTTAAGTGGATTGGAATCAATACACTCAGTACATGACATGATAGGCCTATTATATAATATACACATTGTACAAAAAAGCCCAGTAGGTTGTGGGGAAACTGTATAAATAACAACTAATAACAGTCTAATAACAGTCATACTAGATTTTACATGCTACATCATGCATTACAACGCATGCCATAATACAGTATAATGTTCATTTATGTGATTATTACATAAGAATAGGGCATATATACTTATAACATGGTTACAATGCATTCATAATTCATCTCTGCTTAGAATATGTAACAAATACTCACTGAACAAAGTATTGCTGTCTAGAAAAGAGATGAATTGTAATGCAAAATGCAATTGTCCAACATTATCGGCAGATTTTTGTCTCAAGGTTTTAACTCAATACAAATATGAAAATACTTGGTATGTACTGTGCAGTGTATCTTGTGCAAATTCACAGCCTTGCAAAATGCAAATTGAAACGCAGGACAGAATTTTCAATTCCTTGAGGTCCTCATACAATGCTCCCATACAAACAGGGCTTATTAACACATTCCTCCTCACAGCCCTCCCTCACCTATGATCCAGTCCACTTCTTCCATGTTGTCACCATAGCGACCATGGCGACTTCTGCCTGCGAAGGCGGGGGTTGTGAAGAGTGGTGTGTGGATGTGAGCCAATGAGAGGAAGAGGAGGAATGGACGATCAGCATTCCTAAAGAGAGGAGAGGAGAGGAGAGGAGAGGAGAGGAGAGGAGAGGAGAGGAGAGGGGAGGAGAGGAGAGGGGAGGAGAGGAGAGGAGAGGAGTGGAGAGGAGAAGAGTGAAGAGAAGAGGAGAGGAGAGGAGAGGAGAGGAGAGGAGACGGGAGGAGAGGAGAGGAGAGGAGTGAAGAGGAGAGGAGAGGAGAGGGGAGGAGAGGAGAGGAGTGGAGAGGAGTGAAGAGGAGAGGAGAGGAGTGAAGAGGAGAGGAGAGGAGAGGAGAGGAGAGGAGTGAAGAGGAGAGGAGAGGAGAGGAGAGGGGAGGAGAGGAGTGGAGAGGAGAAGAGTGAAGAGAAGAGGAGAGGAGAGGAGTGAAGAGGAGAGGAGAGGAGAGGAGAGGAGAGGGGAGAAGAGGAGAGGAGAGGGGAGGAGACGAGAGGAGACGAGTGAAGAGGAGAGGAGAGGAGAGGAGAGGAGAGGAGAGGAGTGAAGAGGAGAGGAGAGGGGAGGAGAGGAGTGGAGAGGAGAAGAGTGAAGAGAAGAGGAGAGGAGAGGAGAGGAGAGGGGAGAAGAGGAGAGGAGAGGGGAGGAGACGAGAGGAGACGAGTGAAGAGGAGAGGAGAGGAGAGGAGAGGAGAGGAGTGAAGAGGAGAGGAGAGGGGAGGAGAGGAGTGGAGAGGAGTGAAGAGAAGAGGAGAGGAGAGGAGTGAAGAGGAGAGGAGAGGAGAGGAGAGGGGAGGAGAGGAGAGGAGTGAAGAGGAGAGGGGAGGAGAGGAGTGAAGAGGAGAGGAGAGGAGAGGAGAGGGGAGGAGAGGAGAAGAGTGAAGAGAAGAGGAGAGGAGGAGAGGAGAGGAGTGAAGAGGAGAGGAGAGGAGAGGAGAGGAGAGGGGAGAAGAGGAGAGGAGACGGGAGGAGACGAGAGGAGACGAGTGAAGAGGAGAGGAGAGGAGAGGAGAGGAGAGGGGAGAAGAGGAGAGGAGACGGGAGGAGACGAGAGGAGACGAGTGAAGAGGAGAGGAGAGGAGAGGAGAGGAGTGAAGAGGAGAGGAGAGGAGAGGGGAGGAGAGGAGTGGAGAGGAGTGAAGAGGAGAGGAGAGGGGAGGAGAGGAGTGGAGAGGAGTGAAGAGGAGAGGAGAGGAGAGGAGAGGGGAGGAGAGGAGTGGAGAGGAGTGAAGAGGAGAGGAGAGGAGTGAAGAGGAGAGGAGAGGAGAGAGGAGAGGAGTGAAGAGGAGAGGGGAGGAGAGGAGAGGAGAGAGGAGAGGAGTGAAGAGGAGAGGGGAGGAGAGGAGAGGAGTGAAGAGGAGAGGAGAGGAGAGGGGAGGAGAGGAGAGGAGCTTGGATGCCAGCCAATGACAGGAAGAGGTAAAGTGGAAGGCATCTCATCAGCCATGCCTGGTATTTTAAACATTAACCATGTGGGTTGTTTTTGAAAAACCATTAGCATTGCAAATTAGAATGAGAGTCTATGAGAATTATACTGGATATGACGTTAACTTCACCTCCCATCCTCCAGGGATCATTCCATGGTGAGTTTTAGTTCCATTTTTCCACATGGTTATTATTTTGCAATGAAACTGTTCAAATAAAGAATGGAAAAGAATTGCAATAACAAATGACTCGTGTATGTCAAAAACTATAGTGCATTTTTTTGACCATGGAAAAAGGAAATTACCCAGGCAACGGTGACAGTATGTGTTTAAAGAAGAATACCACTCCATTTAAGAATTTGCATGTGCTGTCTCAGGCAGAAAGCCCAATCAATTACAACGCACATCTGCGATGTCAAGAAGTTGTAAAATTTGGAGCTGCTCAACAGAAAATGCATTTGGAAAGATGGCAAAGGTGAGGACACCTTGGGAGATTTTTGATGATAAGGCTACATTTTTTGTTTCACTGACTTGATAACAATACTACACAACAAAGATTATTCAAATATATAAGAGTCAACAAACAATATGAGTCCACTAAATCTGTCTCCCATTCATTGTTCATTGTCAGTTATTTTGATTGCGCATCCTACCTCTTTATAAAGCTTTGCGCCTCTCCCAGCAACCTCTGGGGCAGCGTCTCCACTGTCATTGGCTGTTCAATCACTTCCTGGTTCCTCATGATGATGCAGTTCCAGGTCACCAAGAATTCAAAGGGCACAAACCACACAGCAAATGCTAGGAGATTGACACAGATCAGTGCTGCCAGGAGCCGCAGGCTCACTTCGAGAAGGCCACACACATGGACACACACCTGAAAATCCCACAACACATACACACACACACACACACACACACACACAGTGGGGTTAGAAAGAAATAACACACACAGCAACAGAATACACAACCACATACAACCAGCCTCTGATGTGTGTCTGCTATAGGTGTATATACACAAAACCACTCTTACCAGTGTGGCAAGTCCTAGTCCAAGTATCAGTGACAGATTTTGGAGTGTGTTCTGGAGGTCTGCCAGGACGTCCCTCCCCTCCCCAGGCACGCAGTCGTTGAACAGGGTGAAGGGCAGGCCGTAGAAGTAGCTGAAGCCATGCTGGTTAGGGTGGTGACAGTGGTCGCCTCTGCGCTCACAGTTCACACCCAAGTGCCACTTACCTGCAGAGACAGAGAGAGAGACAGACAGACAGACAGACAGAGAGACAGACAGACAGACAGACAGACAGAGAGACAGACAGACAGACAGACAGACAGACAGACAGACAGAGAGACAGACAGACAGACAGACAGACAGACAGACAGACAGACAGACAGACAGACAGAGAGACAGACAGACAGACAGACAGACAGACAGACAGACAGACAGACAGAGAGACAGACAGACAGACAGACAGAGAGACAGACAGACAGACAGAGAGACAGACAGACAGACAGACAGACAGACAGAGAGAGAGAGACGGAGACAGGAAAGTGAACATAGGAGAGATAGGAATGTAGATAGACACAGATCTGCCTTGACATCTGCCTTGCGCTTTGTTTGCACTTTTCGTAATTCTTTCACTTCAACATCCTGTATCCACGTTTACACTCTACTCCCTCTCACCTGCAGGGCACCAAACCTTTGTAACTGCTGCCATTGTGGTTTCTATGTGCTGCTGTATGCTGTTAGTAAGATCTGGGAGGTTAGCAAATATATATATATATTCAAATACATACTAATCATTCAAATTAGTGAATAGAATATTCAAATAATGAATGGAATAGAGGGGAAAGTGAGAGTGCTTGTGTTCAGCAGACAAGCCTGAACTATATGGAGAATCCTAGCATGCCAACACATAGGAAATAGCTACAGGGAGACAAAAGAACACATACATCTTCCTGACTGTCTCAGCAGAAGAGCTAGCTAGAAAGAGTCAAAAACTTCTCCTTAGTGGGACAAAGCATGACAGGTACGCTATTTTGGAAGATCCTCCAAGATGTATAAGAGGGAGAACTCAGATGGCAAAGATTCCACCTAATTGTTGTAATATTTATTTATGCAAAATAGACTGGGCGACTGGACGAATGGGTGTCCTTGACTGTCTTGCATATAGTCTAGTTTGGATTTATCCCCAAAATCCTACACTCTTAAATTGTAATTGTGTTTACGTACTTTGCTGCACCTCAAATTGCCTCACTGAGTGCAATAAAGTTTTCTAATCTTATCTAAACCCAAACACAGGCAGAAAGCCAGGACAAGACATAGACAGACCTACACACTGATACTGTATAAACATGTACAAAAGGTGGAACAGAGCTCTGTGTGAACATGCCTGTGTCTTCCTGTGCAGCTACACCAAGAAAGCCCAACCATCGTCTTACCCACGAGGCCGGTGGTGTATCCTTGCTGCTGCAGCCTCTTAGCGAAGGTGGTCTCACTGGGGGGAAGCCCCCCCGACCCGCCCAGGAACAGCAGCACCTGCACATGGCCCGTACTGCCCAGCCCTGGCACACACACACACACACACACACACACACATGCAATTGAGAGACAGACAATGGCCTATGCATGCCTGAGTGTGTGTGTATGTGTGTTTGTGACTCACTGTGTAAAGCACATTTTATAGTTGAACGTATTGCACGAAATTAACGTGGTGGTGCTTACATTAAAGTTTTTATACTTCTGTGTTGATGTGCCCGCAGCATGATGCTGAAATCCCAAACACTGGGTGGCAGTGTTAAAAAAAAAAAAATCACATTGCACCAAAACTAAGCAGATGTGATGACAATCACCGGTAAAAACAAAGATGGACGCAACTATAGCAATGCAGCTGGAGGAATGGGATGTGAGTAGTTGGAGCTTGAAGAGTTGGACGCCGTCACGATCGCCCCTATGATCAACCAATTAGAGTGTGCGACTCTGCGTAGACTCGACGTGAAGTTGAGATTCTTCGTCAGGTACGCAACACCTATGCAGAGACCTCAATCCCCAATTTCAACCCCAAATACGCGTCAAATAGCGTCAGTTTACGTGCAGACGCTACTTTCATGAAAGTATAAAATGTGTAAGTGTGTGTGCTACCTGAGCGCAGTGCGTAGCGTCCCGTCATGAAAGCGGCCCGACTCGGGGTGCAGAGAGGAGCAGCCGCAATGTGCTGACTCAGCTTTACCCCTTCTGAAGCCAGTCTGTCTATGTTAGGAGTCCTGGAGGGACAGAGTAGATACATTAGATAGACAGAATGAATAGACAGAATAGATTCAACAGAGGCAGAGACAGTGTGAAGAGAGATATACACTTAAAGAGATGCAAATGAAGTTTACTAGCATCACATCAGAATGAGATAGAGATTAGAGATATGGGACAGAGGTGATGCAGTAAACAGAAAGGGATGATGGAGAAGGTGATGGCAATAATGAAAACAGAGAGAGAGAGAGAGAGAGAGAGAGACAGAGACAGAGAGACAGAGACAGAGACAGAGAATGCTTTTCAGACTGTACAGGTAAGATAACCACACACACATTTGGTTGCTAGGGGTTACCTGATGGTATCATTACCGTAGCAACCCACATCGCCGATGCCCATGTCGTCCACCATCATCAGAACGAAGTTGGGCATCCTGTCCCCCTCTGCTCCCGTGACATCACTTCCTGCTGTCAGGAGCAGGGAGAGGAGAAGAGGGGCCAGTGGGAGGGGCCTAAAGGTGAAAGTTCAAAAGTGATTTGGTGACTTAATTTTACTAAAATGACAAAAAAATATAACACCAAATACTGTCCTTGCATTTTCAAATCTGTCTATGTATATAAGTACACATTGCTTGCTAGAGGTTACCTGATGATACCATCAGGTAACCCCTAGCAACCAAATGTGTGTACACCCCACAGTTACGAATACATAGGGTCTAATGTAACGCTCCCTTGTGCCATAATCTAGTGTAAGCAGCTACACAACATATCAAAGGGTTGTTTTTTTTAACCATCTTAATTGCCATATTCCACAGAGTGTAATTAGGGGATTTGTTTTTTTCATAACACTAGAGGGGTGCATTGACTTCCTTCACTTCAACAGGAGTAAACACACAGATACATGACAGTCTGGCCCTCCTGCTGCCCACTGTGATGTCCAGCATCCAAGAAACAACGCTGCTATAACCATTCTCAACACTGATAGCTTTATATACTGCATCTTCATGATAATAGATCCCAAAACACTCCCAGACCACAAAAAACACACAACTCGTTTGCTAAACACAAACAGTTTTCTGCAGGCCTCAGGCTCTATTTTATTTCCTGTGAAATCATGAGCAGTAATACATCTTTGGCTGCTGTGGCAAGACAAGGCCTATGTTGTGAAAGAGGCTTAGTCAATGCTAAAGTATAAATGATTTTGTGTCAAAATTATTTTTTCTGCAGTTCAGTAGTCACTGACGTATCGATTACCAGGAAAGAGATCCTTCACTGTGGGAGAGTCTCTCAGGCTGGTAGACTTCTCACACATAGGCTACTCTGACCAGATGATATTTTGCCACTGCTCAGCAGACCTCTGCCTGTGTTTTTTGCACAACTTTACTGAATATATTTAGGTGCATTTCTGTCCACAGTTGCCCCTAGTTGATGATGTCTTTCCCTCAACATCAGCTTTGCTCCTGCCAAACATGCATCTCTCAAGTCACTGATCTCTTCTTTGAGCAGTGGCAGCCAAAATAATGGACAACTGGCTCTGACCCCATTTATATATGACCCTAAGCATGATGGGATGCTAACTGGCTAATTACTTTTAAGCACCACAGTTTATACCTGGTATCCCTCATTTCCTCAGTATTTCCTCTACTTTGTCAGTTCCTGTCTTTTACCACGAGGAATACCAGAGAAGTGGGTGATGATTTCCTTTAAACTTTGCACTGTACGTGCAGTAAGGCCTACAGTAGATATTTTACTGATCGTGGCAGATGGCAGCGTTTTACAAGGGAATATTTAACTGTTACAAAGTGTCCAAGATAATGAGCACAAATCGAGGTCAATATGTTATTGTTGGCCTATAAATCATTCTTTGGTCTTGCCGACAGATATCTCACATTGCTCATTTGAGCACAGCACAATATTAACTTCACAACATGAACTTCTTTTCCACATAGCAAGAAATAATGCAAAATTCACACGTAGAAAATGTTTCCTGTGCAAACTGGTGCGACAGTGCAAACAAAATACCTCATGTTTCACGCTGTGAAGTTTATGCAGAAATAAAGGGTTTGCATTAGTTTACAAGCTAGCAAACTGGCAAAGTTAGCAAAGTCAGCAGCAAAAACCAAATCAGACACATCGTTCATTTTTATAGTTTCAGGTAAATTCATTCAGTTGGTTTTAGAATAATTCATTCGGAAGAACTGTCAAGTCGTTATAAAATAATAAAAACTGGCCAGATGGACTCACCTCATAACGGAACAATACAGCGATTCATAAAGTAAAATCTCACACTTTCCCACTCCACAGACGTCATTGGCCACACCCACTTCCTCTACCGTACTGACTGACTTATTAGCGCACACACCCACGTGCCGTAATGTCTAGAGTAAATGCGCCAGGTAAAATTTTACATGTTAAAACTTCTGCTCACTGGGTGTCTAAACCAAGGATTGGTTCTCTTGATTCTTGGTTGTCATCCTTTTTCTTAGTTTCCTGCTTTTGAGGGATTGGAGTTTTAGAAGAAGATGTTAAGATATGTAGGGGAGAGCGGGGTAAGTTGTCACGTTGTTAAGTTGTCTCAGTGGCTTTATTTCTGAAGCTAAATATTTTGGAGCCAAAAGTCCAATTACAAAAATGTTTATCTTCTTAATAAGAGAATACCTATATTGATTACAGCAGTCTAAGTCAAAACACTCTAACATAAAAGCAATTTGTATACCTGAAAGTAAATAATGAAAATCTTAGTGATTTTCTTCTCATTTTTTTCTTTTTAAGGAATCAAAATAATTACACATTGTGACACATAAAAGCAAGGGTCAGCTATAACCTGATAATACATTTGAATGGTTTAGTGAAGCTCTGTGCTCAGGGAAGGGACCTTTGTGGGGCATGTTGTCACATTGATTTTGGGGCATGTTGTCACATTGATTTCAGGGCATGTTGTCATAACTATCCAAATCCTTTTTTTTTTTTTTAAATAGCTTTACATTCATTCTTTTCTGAATAAATAAGCCTCACATACAGTCACAGAGGCAGATTACTATTATTACTGTTTTCTTCAAGTGACTAAGAAGCCATTTTACATAATAAAACATCAATTAAAAATGTGTATATATTACATTTACATTAATATATCATACTGTTATGATTCAATAATTGTATCAGAATGTATGTTTGTCTGAACATCCCAGGATAGGATGATAGGGATGAGTTATTTTAGCTGGTGTGTGGTGGGTGTCGATTTCTGAGATGAAGCATGTTGTTTTCAATACAAGAGTATGCTTTTCATGTTATTATTGTACATACACTTCAGAGGAAATGGAATTGTGTGCACAAACACAGCACACTTGTCTATGTGACAACGTGCCCCGTCATGTGTGACAACATGTTGTCACACATGATGGGGTATTGTCAAGAGGTATTTCATCTGTAATAACTTTTTCTTCCAGTAAATTATTCAAAATGTAAAAATGCCAGTTTTTTAGACAAGACCTTAATCTAGCTAGAAATATATATATCATATCTCAGTAGTAAGGCACTACTGAGAAATACACCAATGAGTAAAAAGTGTGACAACATGCCCATGCTCTCTCCTATATATTGCCATAGGGACTTTTTACACTGTAAATGTACACTGTTTGCATGCATATTTCATGCATATTAAAAAAAAATCAACATCAAATTTGAAATGTTCTTGGGTTCAGTCCAACACAGATGAATCAGCGACCGACACAGCTGAGTTAGTTTCGGTTATGAAAGATAATTAGGTTTAATTAACTTGGAATCAAAACAAAGTCATCGATGAGTCATTATCAGTTGATCTTACCAGTGGCTGCTTGCAATGCTGAGTTTAATTAGTATTTTTATGGCTTGTGTAGGTGGAATGAATGTGACTCTTATAGGCTAGTGCATGTGTTTAGGTATGCAATGAATGTGTGTGTTTGTGTTTGTGTGTGTGTGTGTGTGTGTGTGTGTTTGGTGAGAAGACCTTTAAAGCAGATTCCCACATATTACTTCTGAGGGCCCCAGGCTTGTCTTTATAGACCTGTCACTATCAATCACTCACAAACTCCAGACTGTGTGTGTGTGTGTATGTGTGCTTTCACTGTTACAAATACCTGACATATCAAACATTTCAGTTCATGTCTTATGATGGATTAGTCATAGCTGTTTGTGTTTATTCTCCCTGAGCTTTAAGGAACTTTCAAACACGTTGCCAGAAAGCACAGACTGAAACACAGGACACACAGGCACGCACACACACACACCTGTTTAGCGTTCACACTATATTTTACACACTAAAAATATCAGTATCAGAAACATCACTCTTGCACATCAGTGGAACATAAAGCACTGACTAATGGAGCTACTGGTTGTCATGGTGACAGACACATTTTTGCTAACATTAGAAAACGTTAACGCAGCTAATTCCATGTGTTATATTAATAAGAAAATATTAATCAGACAGACAGACAGCATGGAGACTGGACAGCAACCCCCACAAAAACTCTTTTATTGACTCCTCAAACATTATTTACACAATTCAAAAAGAAAAGAACAAAACAAAATAAGTGCCAGATGATAAAATTAAGAAGACAGTTCCAAAACAAAAAACAAAAAAACAAAAAAAAGACAGAGTAATTAAATAAAAGGTAAAGAGTCCTATACTAAATCAACATGAATTGTCTAAATATGTTTAATGAATCAAGATGTATACAGGATAGGAAAGTGCTTCTCCCAAAGAGATTGTGTTATTAAAATCACCTGCAAAACATCTCTGCTTGTTTCATTGTTCTTTTCTAATGATGATATTGTTCTTATTTCCCTCTCGGGGGGGGGGTTCGAGAGGCGGTGCGTATATAAGGCAGGACTGGGCAGTGCCGTGATTGATGCCCGAGCGTTATCCAGGAAGAGCACTTCAGGAGCCAACAAGTCAAGATTTCCTCAGATACATTCTGGTTTGTGTCTCTTTCGGTTTTGATTACAAGGAATCTGACTGCTTGGCTCTCAGTAAATGTAGGACTGGACAATAGCAGAAGCAGATACTGGGTTATGATCATTGTGTGGTGGCAGTTTCCGCTCTTGTAGATAAGCCTGATTGGTTGAATATGTCACTGTGCATGTTTGATACCCCAATACCTCACTGTCCAGTCCTTGTTTTTACCTTCCTAGGATTCAATCTCAGTTTCCTTTAGGAGCAATCAGTCCTTTTGGCTCTAGTAAGGATTCGGCCTGTGCATGTGTACTGCAGACACCTGGATCAATGCCCTTTTCAGATTCCTTTCAATAAAGTTTAACTTTATTTGAGCGGCTGCAATTAAAGGGGTATTTCCGTGTTTCAAAGGGATCAATGGCTATGTCGGAAAGCTTCTACTATCTAGTAGACGTTTTGTGTATTCTCACTCCACACCATTTGGTAGTATATGCAGAATGAGCTTTCAGACGCACCATTCAGTTGATTCCAATGTGCCAGACAAACTCAGTCTATCACAGATTAAAGGATATGAAGGGATTCCAAACAGATCTTTGACCCAGGGTCCGGCCTACAGTATGTACAGTAGAGTTTAGCGATATGTGACGTCACAGACTATTAATCTCATTCAGCTTGAGGCTAGGCTGCTAGCAACAGTCTCTGTCCTGTATTACAGCTATGCGGTGCTTTACAAGTAACACACTTCACACAAACTGCGGCACTATGCAACCCCAGTAACCCTATTTCAAAATTTAAAGGGGGAGGAGCTAGTACAAAACTGTAAGGCATAAAATAATAAGGCAACGAAAAGACATTCCCAAGTTGTTACTATTATTGTGCTACAACGGTGAAATAGGGTTAGGCGATTTTTTTTTTGATTTTTTTTTTTTTTCTAATGTAAGAGCGCTGCTTCTGAGGCATTCTACAATAATAACCACAAAATACCACAGCAAACAAGTTGTCTGAAGACAGTCTGGGTCAGCTTTGAGGCACCGCTGCTATATAAATGACATGTAAATGAATCATATAAAAATCACAGGTGAGTGATATTTGTAATGTGGAGATAAGAGTAAGAGTAATAAAAAAAACACAGTAACAGCAACTGGCTTGATCAACTACTCCAAACAGACGTAGAGCAAAGAGAGCTTTACCACTGAAATCAACGGAGACTCTAAGAGTTCTGAACACAACATTCGCAAAAAGTAGTTCCGGACACAAAACAGTTCCAGTAAATAAAGGCAAACTGCACTGAGACCAATGAGCTATACAATTTGAGGTGTGTTAAAATCCAAAGTACATGAACAGCTTCAAAAGTCGAAAATTTTTGAATTAAGATAAACCAAGCACTCCTCATTTTTATCTTATATATCTGAAACTACTATTTGTCTCTGTTTTCACTTAAGCGGCCCAACTCTTCTCCCTGTATGTCTCTGGGTTGGTCAGGCCAGTCTGTGTCAGTGTAAGGCACTATAGAGGAGAAGTTACTGCATCACAACTAGATTGACATATACTAGATCAGCACAACGTCTAATACGCTACTACATGATCACTTTAAGTCTGTCCATTTCAGATGAACACTCATCCATTAACAGAAGCTGGGTCGGACATCACTTCGTCTCACTTCAGTAAATTTAGGAAGGGAATCTCTTATAATATCTTAATATGAAAGTAAGTAAAGAGATGATTATGGTGAATTCAGTTAGAGGTTTTGAAGACTTTTGAGGAATTATTTTGTAATGTATTGATCGATTTTGGCGGTTCAGTTAATTGAAAATTCACAATGAAGCGCTGACATAGAAATTCCTTGTGTTCCGCCTAAAGCAATAAGGATGTTTTGGCTTTTTTGAACATTCAATTTGCAATTTCATCCATTTCAAATGACTCTCCTGAATTGACTGAGGGGAAGTGGTAGTCACCCATGAGGATCTAAAACTAAGCCCCGTCACCAATCAAAGTACACACACACACACACACACACATACAGTGACATCACTGGTCCGCTAAACAGGGATTGGACCATATAACAGCATCTCCAGAATCCAGAAAGTACAGTGGTAGTCATATATAGAAGTCCCTCGTTATGCATCTGTCCTGCATTAGTACTGCAGCAGCCACTGTAGACAATTCTTTGTGTAATATTGCACAGGAGAGTAAAATAGATATTTCTCTCTCCTATTGATGGCTGAAAAGATGAAATAATTTAAAATTTCCACCATTTTTTTCTGCAGTCTGAGCAAAAGTGCAGCAGGATTGTTGTAAGTATGCAGTAAAAAGCAAGACTTCTACAACTTCTACATCTGTCATGGGTTTACAATGCTGCAACTACATGTGTTACTTAACACATCTGACATACATTCACATTGTATGACGATAACTGGATTGCAGCCATACAAATAAACACAAAAAAAGTTATTCTATAATTGTTTTAGCCATCTCATGGTCATAAGTAATAATAGGAGATTAAATCTCTTCATGGATACTACAGGGAAAAACAGTATTATTCAGTTTACAAGTCGGATTTGGTTTAAAGTTGAAAGCGTCACCCATCAATTTAATGGATTCTAATGTAACAATCACAAAATCCCTAATTTCCACACACATTTACTCACTTTTTCTTATTGAACTCCTACTTCCCCACACATGTATGCACACACACACACACACACACACACACACACACACACACACACACACACACACACACACACACACACACACACAGCCCTACACTGGGGCCTCACAGTAACATAGCTCTATAGCGAGTAGAGCCTAACAGTGAGATCGCCACGTTGCTTGACTGCGGTTGGTCCAGGCAGTCATGTGATCATTGTTGGTCTAGGAAGAGTTCAGCAGGTTGCTAAGGACTGCAAACAAGAGCATAAATAGAGATCAGTGTAAAGGTCAAAACATTTTAAAGTAAAGGTGTATTCATTGTGTGTGTGCGTATCTATTTGTATGCATTGCATGTGTGCGTCTGTGTACGTGTACGTGTACGTGTGTGTGTGTGTGTGTGTGATTGTAGGCATGTATGCATGTAGAATAGAGAAGAGAAAAGTAAATATTCATTATAGGAACAGGGGAATTTATTTTGCTGACTGTAATCATGGTATAAAAACCATAAACAAGAAAACTACAGTAGGTGTTTGTGTATGCATGTTTGCGTGTTTGTGTATGTGTGTGTGTGTGTGTGTGTGTGTGTCTGTGTGTGAGTGTGTGTGTGTTCCATACCCTGGGGGTCTGACTGGGCCTCTGCTGCGTCAGCTTTGCGGGCCGCTTCCGGATCCGCTGCTAATGAGAGAGAGAGATTGACAGAGTGAGAGTGACACAGAGAGACAAGAAGAGGCAGGTCGGGCATCGCATGTCAATTTGGATTTCACATGCATTTAGCTAATTAAATGTTTTCCCTACTCCTTAAGATAGATCACTTTGTGTTGTCACTACTGTCCCCTGTAGCAAATATGAGGAGTTTGTCCCTCTCCCTAATTTGCGATGCTGTACTGATACACAGCTCCACTGAGAATGAATTAAGGATGACAGTGAGCGCACCCAGGAGGATTTTCTAAGGATGCTGACATATTTCACAGCTCAGATTGGTTGTCACCACCATGAAACAGAGCTCATAACTGTCTATTCGTGTGAGCGTCCTTAAAGTCTCCCGCTCATTGTCAATGGAGCGGCTCTTGGCTGTACATACTGATGACATCACCAATTACAATCCTTACTCTCTAGAGTCACTCATGTTCACTAATATTGACTGAAGTGTCTTAGAAAATGACCAGAGGAATAAGATGAGTGAATTTCTAAAATGTGAGATGCACTCTCCCTTTAGAGCATTAAAAAATACGAGCTGTGAATATGAATAAGTGACTTTTGCCCTAGATTGCTGAAGCTGAACGGCCTATTGTTCAGTTAGCGCCATGTTGACTGTAAATTAGAGCTCGGCTGAATCAGCAGTATCGCTATGCAGGGTGTGTGTGACTTGATTGTGATTGACAACACAGCTGAGTTGGCTGTGTCTCAGTCTCGGATCGCTGACCTCCAAAACTTGTGCTTTTTTGGACCAAAAGTGCAAACCCCGCCCGTCTCGCACTTGAAGCCGACTAAAGCAAACTCTCCAAGATGCTGAGATTCAGCGGTGTGTCGGAGTCAACCATTTACATCTGCTGTATAACCTCTTATACAGTCTGTAGCTCTGGTAGGAGTTAATGTTAATGTGTGACAGATCAGTCAGTTACACTTTACACCTCAGTCTAGACCAGTGGCTGGACCTAAAAACATTGTACAAACACTGTGTGACTGCTCTTGTCATGTGGGCACCCGGCAGAGGTAGCATCACAACAACAATTTGGGTCCCAATCCATAGTTTGAGAAACCAGGGTCTACAGGAATCACTTGTGAAAGTCCTGTAGTCTGCTAGTCCATTGTTATGTCCAGTGTACAGCAGTTAGGTATTAAGTTAATTTGTTCCTTAGTTAGTGAGCTAGATAGTTACCCTGTCTATTTTTGAAGCAGAGTTTCTTCTTCTGGTAGGTGTAGTATCCAGTGATCGCACCCACTATAGCCACACCCACTGTAGTCAGGATGCCCGCTATTGAGGAGGAGCTGCTCGCTGTGGGAAACAAACAAAAACAAGCAAATAAATGACACAAGTGCATCAAAGCTACAAGTGTGTGAACATAAATATAATATGAAACCAGTTTTACCATTTGTGGTCGTGTGTTTTGTAACATATATGTGTTAAAGGCGATATCCTGATGATTGTGGCTTTTCAGTGAAATGTTATTTATTGAGATGTAATGCTGAGAATCACCACTAGGTGGCACTTGTGGTTGAAATAATGGATGACAACTCAGCCATGAGACTGACATGTACTTGTCAAGTGCCCGTCTTTGAGTGTGTGTGTGTGTGTGTGTGTGTGTGTGTGAGAGAGAGATAATCGTGTTCCAGCATTTTCTGATCCCATTTCACTCAGCTATTCCATAATTAGAGCCCTAGAAACGATCACAGTGGCAGCGCTATTCTGTCTGCACCTGTGAGCCAGTTGCTATGACAACAACGCTGTGACATCTCAGAATAGTTTTCGTGCCGTGTCATAGCATACAGCAGATACCAATCATAGTCAAGATCAAAGAAAAACACATAAACACGCACACACACACACAGACACACGCATGCACTCACACTCAGACACAGACAGAGAGCACACACACACACACACACACACACACACAGCACAGAAACACCTTCTACATGCCTGTCCTTTCTCTCCATCAGCAATACACATACCCTAAAGACTGAACATTTGAAATGTGCTATTTCAATCAATCTGTCTTCTATTTCCACAGGGTAAACTAGTATAAACTATGGGTCCTGACCTGAGCTGAACTAGTTTAGAATAGATCTACATTGCCAAGATGACAATGAAAACTGTCAATGAATCCTAGTTACATCCTTGATCTATCACACATGTGTTGCAGGTTAGTGGCTTGTACAGAACATGTACTAATAGAGCTTTTTAATGCCTTTTGAAATAGTTGAACTCAGAAAGTGATGTAGAGTTAACTTGACTAAAGTGAAAATGAAATCAAAATGAGGATGATGCGTGTAGCAGTTACAAGGGAGGAGGAGATGTACAACTCTGCCTGAATGGATAAGAATTAGTGATTACTTCCAACCAATAAACAAACAATTTCCTTGCAAGGCCTGTTTGACTTTTTTTCCCCCAGATAGTCGACGTCACTGAAGGACAGCCTCCAGAGCGCCGCGGGCGGTAAACTAACACAGAACATTTACAAGTAAATACGAAACCAAGAAATCTCTGTGACTGCACTGTAGCCAAATAATTCGTTTGGTTGGAGGGGACAGACAGACAGACGGTAGTTCTGATTTATTGATGGTTTTTAAGATTTTGTATCAGACACTGTAAGACAATGGCGGAATCACCTGGCATACACACTCAAAAATCACAGGGAAAAACTGGCAGAAGTGAAAGTATTGCTAAAGTGAGCTAAACATTTTGCTGTAGCCAATGTTTTACCAGCGTTTAAATGGAGGTTTAAGGGGAAATTGAGTTAAGATAGAGTATAAAGTATTAGCATGGACGCCAAAAAAGACATACTATATGTCTTTATTACAAAGTTAATGAGCTAACAACAAAAATACTAACTTCAGCTTATGGTCCAAATACTTATACATATGATTGTGCATTAGAAAACAGTGTTAGATTATACTCAACAGTTGTTTTGATAGCACAGGTTTAACTAACATAACTAGCAGTTATCATAACTAAAAAAAGAACATTAACACGTTGGTGTCTTCAGTATTTTCTTTTTTTCTTAGTTTAGTTTACAGCAAATAGTGGGAAGGTTTTTATTCTCTGCTACACTACTTAGTCTAGGTTTCAAGGTTTGAGCTGGGGCCAGCAAGTAAGTCGTGTGGAAATATTAAAAATGCATCCCCAGATGATTCTGGGCAAAATAATGTTAAAATTTAATGACTATATTACACTGCCAAAACCCTCTCAGGTTACTGTAGATGAGGCAGGTGGAATAAAATATTGCAGACAAGAAGGGTAGCAGCCTAAAACAGAGAAAACTTTGCTACTTTAATTTAGCCTGCAAAATCAATTTTGGTTTTGTGATACATTTTGGATTGAAAATGTGAGGAAACTGTAAAGTGGTATATTACTGTGCGTTATGCTGTTTTAGTTTTCCCATTGCTCTCCTTTATATATATTCTGAAAAGTGCCACATCATTGTCCCTGCGGTGGTTTCACTCAACACACAGTAATAATGACAGGATATAGCAGAGAGAGAGAGAGAGAGATGGAAGGAGGGAGGGAAGGAGGGAGGAAGTGGGTGAGTCAGGCAGAGCAGTGAAGGGATGAATGAAAGCGTACAGTAAATCACCATGAAGAACAAACTGAAAGGGTGGGAAAAAAGTAGGGAGCGGGAGCATGAGTCAGAGAGCTAGCAGGTAGCGTGACTCAAAACAAATTAAAAAGACAAGAGACTGAGTCAGTGAAATTAAAATAGTGGAATAAATGGGAAAAGGTAGTGAGTCAGGAGAAGGGAGGTGCAGGTGGGTGCAGATACAGATGAGGACACGCACAAATATGTCTGGTGCAGAGTGGCTGCATGCACACACACACACACACACACACACACACACACACACACACACATATAGGCTACAATAATAGCACACAGTGCACAAACACACAGACAAAGACAGAATGACAGACAAGACACACACATACACACACACACACACATGAGAGGTATGTGTCTATGTGGCACTATGTAGAGTATCCACTGACAGGAATGCGGACAGCTCTTATCACAGTATCCCTGATGTGCCTATGGAAACAGACATCTGTGGGAATAGCATGTGCTCAGCAGCCAAAACCCCTATCACATACGCTACATTTTGCTGTAGCGTGCAACTCCAATTTTGGTGATTTTCATGTTTCCACTTCATTTGAAGGATTACCTGGTCTTCTATGGGCTGAGAAAATTCTATGACCTCTTGAGCTTATGAAAACATTTCAAAACTGACCGGGTAATGTAAAAAAAAATGCCCAAAATGCATTGCCATCAAGCTAAAAACACGACTGTTTCTCTCAGTTCCTAAAAAGTTGACACTTTGGAGATATAAGGTTTTCACCCGACAACAATGATATGTAGCAGCGGTCAGAGGAAAACCTAGTGTCTCCAATAAGTTTCCAATACAATTACCATCATGTAATTGGAGACATTGACCTTTCAATCACTAGGAGAAATAGGGTGACCACCTCTTAATTGTTCCGTTGCTGGACAGCAGACGTGATTTTGCGGGACAATGCGGGACACGTGGGAGAGAGAGAAATGACTATTATTAGGCTATGTAAATATCGCTTTAATATTAGACGGAATGCTTATTTTCAGTGGCGTTGGATATTAACCTGCTTTAAATCATCGGTAGGCTTTATGAAATGTTTATTTTAACGACACTAGGACCTATTCAATCCAATAAATATAATGAATTAAATATAATAGGCTATTAGCTTGGTTGAAGATCACATTTTATGCAAGAATAGGAGGGATAAACAGACCAGTTTCCTTAACTAGCGACTAGAAAATGCACGGTTAAATATATAAGTATGTTGTTTACTAAAAAAAAATTAAAATAGGCCTAATCATTGAAATGCGGGACACTGCTTATGACGTGCGGGACGCGGGACAAACGTTCGTTGCGGGACAGGTGGTCACCCTAAGGAGAAATCGTCCCTCCAACTAGGTATGACCAGCCTCTTGCCTCATTTGATAATCTTATTTATGAAATTATAAAATTACTTCTAAACAGGTTTCCCATAGGTAAAGAAACATATTAATTCAAGTGAAATTTGAAAGTGAAGGGGAAAAAAATGGACTTTGGAGATTTTCATGTAGCAGCAGCAACACACACACACACACACACACACACAAGTGATTGGAGGGGGGGGTTAAAAAAAAGAGAAAAAGCACAACTCACCTTGGGCCTCAGGTGTTCCCGCTGCTTAGAATGGAGAACACATGAACATACATAAACACAGAGCTAAAAACATGACACTTTACCACTTCTAAACAGATTTCTTTTTAATGTATGATGAGCTCAATGCGCAAAACCCTTGTATGGTAAATCTTCAGAAGGAACTTGCTGAAGCGAACTGACTGCATGTGAACAAAGCGGGCGTCACTCCAAATGTGTGAAGAGAAGCGGGCAGAAACCTGCACCTGACATGCTATCTGCTTCACGGCTGGCAAACGGGAACAGAAGATGATTTGAATAAATCCGCTTCCGCTTAAATTGCGGAAGAATATAAAAAGTAGTGCTTACAACAGATGTGGCATGTGTACACTAGACAATCCATAGTAAAACACTTTTAAAGAATGCCAATTTCAAACATTTCTTTGGGACAAAAACAATAGGGGAGAGGTATTTTCTGCTGAATCTCGTATCGTGCTTGTATTGTCAGAGGCATGCCAGTAATATCCTGTGTGTTTCACCAGATTTGAAAACAACAGAAGTCCTACTGCTTCCACTGCGGCTGCCAATCTGTCTGACAGGGGTTTTGTGTGCTTTGGGCTCATGACAGTGTGGAGATGTTACGTGAAGATTGTTTTATTTTCATTATTATTATTTTGGCTGTGAAAAGCAAGAGCCTTACCCTCTCCTGTGGCATCAGACGTGTGTGCTAAGGAGAGAAAGAAAGAGAGAGGGGTGGGAAAGGGAGCACAGAGAGAAAAAAGCCATCATCATTACATGTTTAAATGGGTAAATGGTGCAAGAGATATGTAAGAGAATGATGTCAGAGAGAGAGAGAGAGAGAGTGATAGACGGACAGTGATAAGGAAAGAGAGACAGAGAGAAGAAGAGGGGAGGAGAGAGAGAGGGAGAGAGAGAGATAAAAGAAAGGGGTTATTCTCTTTGTAGTAGTTTATACCTTGGAGGCATTAGAGTTCTAGAGTTTCTGTCCTAACCGGTCTGAAAGCACACACACACACACACACACACACACACACACACACACACACACACACACACACACACTTCTAATACTCTACACACTCGCTCTCTGTCTCCCTCTGATCTTTGCTGTGATCACTGTGTATCTCATTCTGCTGCCTGTCTGTATCTGCCTGACATCATGACTGTACTGTACCTGCTGCAGCTTGACAAAGCCGCTAATCACAGAGCACTAAAGCACAATGCCTTTCACTAGATTATAATGATTATAGTGAGTCAGCTTTCACATGAGGAATAAAGGCTGAACTTCTGAGACAAGTTTCTTATGTAAAATCTCTCTTTTTTCCTGCTACACAGACAAATTATCTTTAAAAAGTCCCTTAAGGCAAGTGTTCTTTCTTAACCTTTCTCAAACCAGGACCCGAAATGAGTAAAATCAGTCTCTTGCCATGGGAACCAAGCTCATTAAAACATCATAACAGCATTCGTGTAATACGGAGATCCACCAAAAGAACGGCCGTGACCCAATTTGTGTCTCAAACCACAGTTTATGAGGCATAGCCTTAGGAAACTGCAGAGCGCTACGAACCATTTGGTATAAATATTTAGGTGTACTTAAAGAAGGTTTTGGTAGCAGACTAGGGCCAATACACTGCATCAAGATGGCTGCCTCATGGTTTGATGTCATTACTTTTTCATACCTACTGCCAATGGAAAGGAAGAGGCGGGGAAGCTAACTCATAGGTTAAACAGTACTAGCTAGCATTGCTAACTGCTCTTGTGTCGTAGCCCTAAATACTTGGAGATGGGACAGTTTTGGTTTTTGGTTACAACAGTGTTATTTGGCTAATAGATCAATTAACAGTACTTGTTAGTACTGTTTACTGACCCCCAGATCCTCCACTGCGGCCCTGTCCCGGCTGTGGTGGGAGAGCCTCTGGTTCAGCGTTGACTCCTCCCAGAGCATCCTCCAAGTTCAAGCCTCCATCTGGAAGAATAATTATTAGTATATTATTGGTGATAATAATGTGATACTTCATTGATCCCTGTAGGGAAATTTCCTCTTTTCGCTTGCATCACTTTACAGGAGGTCAGCTGAGGATACCGTCCCTCAGCTGGTAAGGATTCAGTGTCTTGCTCATGAACACTTTGGCAGATGTTTTCAAAAACGGTGATGAAGGGAAGCCTCCCTGCCTGCTATGCCAGACTGCTGCCCCATTACACTCTATAATGATGATATGAACCAGTCTGTAACCAGTCCCAGGTTCAATCCCTCAAGATCCCAAGTGTCTGCCCTGCAGCGGACGTGTCCCGGATCAGGACTGTGAATCTAGCTCCGAGGGTGTGACAGTGATTGTTTGAACTAGTGTTGACTTAGATGAAAGGATATTATCTGCCGCGTACAATATACCTTATCCTAACATCAGATCCCTTATGGAAAAATCAGAGTGACTCATATAATAGCACTCATTGTAAAACCCAGCAAGTGTAAAAACCAGTTTTGGAGCTGGGCAGGGCAAGGTAGTTTCATTGAATTAATACATGGCTGATAGAGCCTCAGAGGCATAATTTGCCAGTAATTTACTCTTTCACCTAGCAGAACCTGCCTGACAATAGATCATATAGAGCAGTGTTGTATAATCTAAGATGCAATTTGGCACAGACGAGCACATGGATGTTAATGGTAGCCTTTTAAATGTTATAACCATTCCTTCAACAACCTTCTTTGTGCTGTGTGCTTTTAAATTGTGTTGTTCGCATTCCATTTTTATTGTTATTTGTTTTATAAGCACTTTGTAATTTGAGCTAAGAAGTGTGCTGTATAAATAAAGTTTATTATTATTATTTTAAATAAGGCAAACTGTATTTTGAGTGGGAGCCAAGTACTAAATTGGAATGTAGCATTATTTTTTATATATTTTATAAATAGTACTCTCATTCTTCTGTGTTCATCTCTATCTATTGAGCTAGGTAGGATTGCCCCTACTTATTTTCTTCTCTTTCTCTGTCCTCTGCTCTAACCTTTCCATTCACCTCATGTCTTCTAATCTCCTTCCCTCCCTTCTCCCCTCATCTCTCCTCTCTTGCCTTCCCCTATTTTTGCTCCTTTGCTTAGCTTCCCTTTCCCCCTGCTCTCTTCTCCTCACCTTTCTACTGCCTTTCTCTCCTCTCCTTTCACTATCCTCTCCTCTCGGTTTCTCATTTCTCATCTCTTGTCTCCTTCATAATGAGAGAATGTTCCCTTGCCAGTTATCACGTTGAAAAAAAAAAAACTTCCTTAGCAACCTTATCCTGAACACTGAGCCACACACCCCTCCCTTAGTGATAGCGTTGCTAAGGAAGCTGCTGATGACTGACAGGACGTAGAATTAGTCTTCCTCTTGAGTGACAGAAAGCAGGATGTCCTGTTGTAAAACAGGTAAAGAATAACAACAATGTAAGGAACACAACCAAACAGGACAGAACGGCTCCGCTGGAATGTTCCTTCAGCGGACCGGATGCTAAATTGAGAGAGAGAGGAGAGGTGGTGGAGAGAGAGAGAGAGAGCGAGAAAGAGAGAGAGAGAGAGAGAGAGAGAGAGAGAGAGATAGAGAGAGAGATAGAGAGAGAGAGAAATATACAAAGTTTTGAAGATAGTTGGGGACGATTTAGGTGATTTAGGGGCTGGGTAAGATGTTTACCCAATCAAACCATCCCACACAAAATTGGGGAGGTGAAATTGTGTGGGTGAAAATCTCAAGTAGTTTGTTGTGTTTTTGGACAGCAAACATTTGGAGGAAGTAAAGAGTTGCACTCCAAAATGAGATATCCATTATCTACTTTCACAAAATGATTAATAGCACAAAACTTAATTTTACGGATAGTAGGTTACTTGAGTCCTTGGGACAAAATGGATATATAGCATTTTGGAATGGTACTCTTCAAATCTTTTTACCTGCAGCTGGCTGGTCTGGGACAGGCGCTGCTACTGCAGGTACAGTCTCTGAGGGAAAAACACAGCAGAGTTGCAGTCAATTTACTTCAAATGCAATCCATCTCGAGAGGTGGGTGTTTCAATAATTCTCTCTACACACACAACTGCTGTTCAGTGGTTTTCAACTTATTTCCAAAAGGGCCCAGGAGGTTAAAAGCAATCTACTGTTGAGTCCCCAGGCATTTCCATAATGTTTCGAACTGCTACTGTGTAGGAGAATTTGGAGGTTTTAGTATTGAAATAACTTGGAAATGTCATTCACGTTGTGTAGAAGTGGATCCTGTGGCTGCATTCAAGCTATTTAGAGCTGTGGATCTCAACCAGTATGGAAGCCATGTGCTACAGAGTGAACTCCAGGGTGACTTAAAATTATTAAAATTAAGGTCAAGTAAAAGCATTACATTTACCTCATTAAAATGCTGTTTACTGATCTCAAGAGAAAACTTAACACATTTGTAACAGTGCCAATGCTGTTACACTGGTAAATTCTATTCTGTGTGTGTCAATCATGTATTGTTGAAAAGTGCCAGCACTGATTAACCAGGTTAAATTCCTTGTGCACTTGTTGTACCTGGTGAAATAAAGTGATTTCTGATTCCAGAAGCTCATAGTATTTGGCAGAACTCTCATATGATCAAATGAGCTTTTGTGTGATATTTGCAAGCAATCAAACTTGGTGTGCCTTAGTATTTCGTGTAGCTGAACTGTGCTTTGCCCCCAGAAAGGTCGAGAAATACCGATTTATATACTGTCTCTATAATTGTTGTGGTTTCATTTAGAGGTTGCTCTGAAGACAGATGGAAAAAATGAAATGAAAAGTTCTTTTTACCTGCGTGGACCTCAGGTGCAGCGACCTCTGGCTCAGCTTGAGCTATTGGCAAAGACAAACAACAGAATCATGGTTAGATGTAAGCAGCTGAAGTGCACTTTGGAAAATGGAACCAAAGACTGAAGACACTGGTGGTGTCATTATCATCATGCTGTGTTAGCAACTTTACAACTGTTACTTGTTATTTTGCTCTTCAGTACGATCACGAGAGCAGAAATATTGTTTTTTCTGTCACCTCTGCCTTTTGCAAATAAATAAATTAAGGAAATGGTATTTTAACAATGTAAGAGTTAACATAGCAGTATGATAATGAGGGAGTATCTCCAAAATGGGCTGAGAAATCTAAAAGGAGTCATGCCATTGAAATCACTAAGGCCCCCATACTGTAGTTCTCACAGCTTCCTTAATGTTCAATATGCAAATATTCATAGGCAACAAATACAATTCCAGCCATTAGGTAATGTTTTGGCTAAAATTACTTGAAAAACTACTTAAGTAAAAAAAGGGGGTCTTAAAAGAGGGGGGAATATGGGGATGTTCAGTGACTTCCCATTTCTATACACGGGGTACAGAATGAGCTTTTCCATTAATATATTACTTGGTTCCTGATGTAGAAGATTTATGATGACATACAAAGCCTTCGCTTGTTGCTTTCGTGACACAACAAGACACAAGTTAATCAGTCAGAATGTGCCAGAACACAGGAGCAGAACAGAGTTTTTATCCAAAACAAGTTTGTACACTTTCTCTAACCGTAAAAAAACCCCCACACAAGTGAACGCACTCAAGCACACATACACACACACTCAAGCACACGCACGCTGAAGAGGTAAGCTCACCTGTAAGATACATGTTTTGCTCTCTCTACAACTGTTCTGTGTGTTCTTGCACTTATAATCCTGAACATGCTGTATGCACGCCTGCAATTAATACACTGTGTGATTATCACATGCCTTAGTATGTAGCAAGTGACAGGTTTGTACCCATTGTCTCACTGGCCCCATCCTGTATGAATGTAATGCATGTAAAAAAAAAAAAGAAAAAAAAAAGCACATGGAAACAAGCATGTGTGCGCTTGTGTCAGGTTTCAGCTTTTATCTCACCTACTGTGATGCTGGCAAGAACAGCAGAGTTTGTGGGTTTGAGACAGGGAGAGGCTAATGCCAAGAGGAAATCCATGCTGGCATGAATGACACCTGAATTACTGGCGCTGGTACCCAAACCGCAAGGCTGAACCCAGCTTTCTTGCCTGGATTGGTGTGCGTGTGTAGGTGTGTGCATGTATAGTGTATGTGAATATGTGCTTGTGCGTGTATTCTTACCAGGGGGGGGAGTGGGAGGGAGAGCTGCCTCCACTTCTGTTTTGACCTCTGGGACCACTTCTTCTTCGACCGCTGGTTCCACGTGTTCTTCCTCGGCCGCCGGATCCACTTCCGTCTCGGTCGCTGCTTCTTCTACCTCGGACACTGGGACACCTAGATCTACCTCTGCTTCTGGTGCAGTCTGTTAAAAATGGATCATAAAGCATAAAAAAATGCATAATAAGGCACAATAAGTACAGTAATTACTCCTATGCATAATGGCTCCTGAATAGTGTCTACACCATTCGCAGACTATTCAAATGTGAATTTTACTTTCATGCCAGCAATTATTTTGTCAGAGGAGGTGGACATCTCATTATGTTGTTTAAAAGGTCAAGACATTCTCAGTTCTACTGCTGCCAACCTCTTCATGTGCATTATCTTCAGTGTCGGGCTGCTCCTCTGCAGGCGCTGCTGGTTGCTCAGCCTCTGGCTCCGTAGCCTCTGGATCAGCTGCAGGGTCTAGACAGGAGAGAGAAACAGAGCAGAGGGCAAATGTTCTATCACTGATGTGTTTCGTTATCCATTTATTCGGAGTGCTATGTCGCAGTTTGATGTGGTTCTGCGTATTGTATTGTTTAACACAGGCACAGATCAAAGATTTATCAGCTCAACATGTGGCTTTCATTAGGGTTTGTCAAACCAATGACATGGGTAACCACAATTACAGAGGTTGAAATGGTATTCTGGCACGAGTTCACCTATTAACAAGGTGCATGGAATGAGCAGGTAGCACTTAGAAAGAGGGTGTGTCCAACCAATCACAAACTCTGACGAAGGCCACCTGCCGAAACACCAAATAAATCTTTGGTACTGCGTCTGTTGCTGGGATTTCCTATTTCCCGGTGCAACCAAAATTACCACTGGTGGGACAAAAATGTGAATGTAAAATGAGGAGAAAGGGAGGAAACATATAGTACTGTAATAGTACCAAATTTAGCAATATTTCTGTATATATTAAAACTCTGAAAGATGCTGAAAGATTGCGGCCAAGTTCAAATCCGAGTTTGCGCTACTGTCATGTATAAAACACAAAACATGAAAAAGGTTTGTAGAGACTTGGTACTGTCTAGTTTCCATTTGAAATGATATTGAATGTGCATATTTGAAATACTGTAGATCACCTTCTTCAGCTGCTGGAAGTGTTGCTGCATCCTCATCTCCATCTGCTGCAGGGTCTGCTGCAGGGTCTCCTGGTTCAGGGTCTGTTGCGTCAGTGTCTGCTGCGTCAGGGATTGTTGCGTCAGTGTCTGCTGCGTCAGGGTCTGCTGCATCCGGGTCTGCTGCGTCCGGGTCTGCTGCGTCCGGGGCTGCCCCCGCGTCAGGGTCTGCCCCCGCGTCAGGGTCTGCCCCCGCGTCAGGGTCTGCCCCCGCGTCAGGGTCTGCCCCCGCGTCAGGGTCTGCTGCATCCGGGGCTGCTGCATCCGGGGCTGCCCCCGCTTCAGGTTCTGCGGCCTCAGGCTCAGAAGATTCAGGCTGAGCCTCTGGATCCGCTGGTGCTTCCTGTGTTCAGGACAAGATTTGAATCCCATGAAATTACCACAACATAGGTTGATAGTGCCCAGCAAAAACCTCATATCTCCAAAAAACAGTTCAGGAAGAGCTTTCAGGTGATGTAAAGCTCCCTCTGGTAGCCATAGTGGAGGTCCTCAGCTCTTGGGCAACAGAGGCTGTGAATAGGTTAATATGTTTATGTTAATTTAGCTGACTCTTCTCAAGCTACAACTCAAGAGTGCATGGAGTAAAGACTAGGGCTAAAGACAAGACAAATCTTCTTTATCAGACTACCTTTTGGATTTGACCTACACTCACAGCACCACAATCTTTTGCAGGTATCAGTTGGAACATATTTAGGCATTATTTGGGCACAGCCAATTCGCCACTGGACCTCCACGATGGCGCCAAACGTGGTTGCTAGGAGGTTTGTGGCAACTACAAAGCCTTTGTTGAGAAAAACTGATTTTGAAGAAAAAAAATCAAGAAAAACAAACATTTCCACTCCTCACATCTACTGTAGATTCAGAATCCTTGTCAGGCTCCGGGTCTCCGTCGGCCTCTGGTGCCGTTTCTGGTGCGTCTGGTGCGGCGTCTTCAGGAGCCGCGTCTTCAGGAGCCGCTTCTTCAGGAGCGGCTGCCTCCTCTGCTGCAGCTTCTGGTTGCTCAACCTCATCTAAACAGAGATGTGTGGAGAAAGGTAAAAAAAAAAATGAAAAAAAGAGCACACACCCAGTGAAGTTCTGACTGCTGGAGCATATCAATTTCAAAAAGGAAAAAGATAGTCGCACACTCTTCTCTGAATTGTGTGATGTGTGGGTGGAAATTGTGTGAAAGCCACACCATGATGAAAGTGCTTTGCTGAAACCCTGGTGCTTCAATAAACATCACACAACCGACTGAAGAGTGTGCAACTATCATTTCCCTTTTTGAAATAGAGAGAGGAGGCAGACATGGCAACTCAAACTCCCTACTAGAGTCTCAATGGGAGTTACTCCTTCCTCTACAGCCACAAAACCTGACAACCGAGTTCCCATCCCCTACCGTGAACAATAAGACTCATTCTATCGGTTTGTTTTTGTGATACTCTATTGTTCAGTCTTTTTGGCTCTCTACTGTTCACTAACATATAAAGCAGAAACACCATGAATATAATCTAAAATAAAGCCATAAGACTAGAGCTGGGCGATAACTCAATATTATCGTTTATCGTCTTTCAGTGGAATCATATCTTGATGCAAGGTTTTATTCAAAAACTCTCACAAAATGAGGTATGGTGGGAATATTATCTGAAAATTTCTGTTTTGTTTGACGTCACACCTAACGTTACCATGCAATTGTGCTTGGGATGAATATTAATTTATTTAACATGTGATTTTGCAC